>NW_019521375.1:0-1614 GCF_002814215.2 Seriola lalandi dorsalis | reverse complement strand
TGCACGGACCGTGTTGTGTTAGCGTCTTGTACCAGTAACCCGTGTTTGTGCTCCAGGTCAGGCTCATGTTCCGACCCGACACCGCCATATTACCACTGAGAATTCTGACTGTCAGCGTCGTGCTCCTGCTGCTGCTTCTCTCCGGTACGTCAGTGTCTTGTGTTTCTGTGTATTTTGAAGGGCACAGTTAGCATTAACGGTGACGAGGGCAAAAGTTAATGTTGATGGGGACGCGTTTACGGAGTTTTTTGTAGCGTGGGGAATGTAACAACTCAAAACATTAACTTTAACGAATTTTTATGAGGTTTTTAACGAACCTCACAAACTTCAATAATGACTGTGAACCTATCAGAAACAGACAGAACACTAAGATTCAGTTATTGTTAATTTTGGGTTCTTGTCTTGTCAAGATCAAATTAGACATGGCGGCAGTGAGCAACAGCGTTACATAACGCAACGTTGTAAAATGTACTATTACTTTGACATTTCTCAACTCTACGCATCGTCAGCTTACCAGACATTTTCTTTTATGTAGCTAACTGTCTGCGATACTATCATCCACACAACCCGTGTTTCACTGTGGCGCACTGGTGAAATAGGTTTTAGTAATTAAGATACCACGAGAGTTCAGCAAATTTAACTCGCGGTATTTCCCGGTTTTCCTAACGTATACCGTGTAATCCGTGCTGTGTGATGAAGTCAGGATCAATTTCCTCTTATATTCACTTTAAACCATAACGTTATGGTGAAACTCATTACAAGGCATTTCTAACTGCCTTTCACCTAACTGACATCTAGTGGTAGTGTCAGTCACAGCATTGAAAGCACTGTGTTAATGAACTGGTCCTTAAATTATGCACACAGTGTAATATTAATTATTACTGTACCTTCTTTGTTTTACCTATGGTGTGTAGGGTTTAGTATGTAGCATCTAACATGAGATAAAAATGTCGGTTCTTACACTGTCAAACAAAGTGTTTATCACAACTATAGTTCCGTTTTAAAACACCAAAGCTCTGTGAATTGCCCCTCCTGGGTTTAGTTGCTTCTGTCAGCATGAGAGGAAGCTGTGGCAGAGTATTTGACATTGTTAGGTTTGTTCTTGTTTGGCTCAGCTAAAGGCAGCAGAGTGACAGAGCAGACAAACACAGAGACAGCACTGAATGAAAACCTGAAAACACTGGTGAACATGGGCTGACAGGGACATGCATGCAACAGCGATATCCATAACATCCATTACTTGGATATATTGTTATTGTACATTGAGGCTTGTTACAGTGCAAAATATCAAGTAGTCCTCCAACTAAAGCAAGACAGGATAGGGTTTGAACACAGAATGTAAAAGTTGCAGGTTTTAGATAATTGAAAAGGGCTTTGGAATTTTTTTGTGAGGTAGGAAATACAATCAGCATAAAGAAAACTACACAGAATACTTTAACATTTTGTTGATGAAAGTAAAAACAATAGGAGTGTAACTTAAAATGTTTATCAGAGCTAAATCAAGTGGAAAAAAGTAAGTGGAATTAGGATGTATTACAACTCTTACGGAGAAACTCACTAGAAAAAGTTTGTGAATGAGACGCATCAAACTCACGGTGTCTGTGGCCGACCACT
>NW_019521374.1:7497-8073 GCF_002814215.2 Seriola lalandi dorsalis | reverse complement strand
ATTGAACCTTCTTAGTAACAAGAGCTAGATGGAATCAAAAATAAGCAAAATCAGTCCATCGCAGTATAACTGCTTTGAGTTTGAGACGTGAGTAAATGCTCTCATGGTGTGAAGCTGAAACTTCTGAATGGGGTTAATATGGACTCTCTTCCAGCTACCCGTCAGGAGTCTGGCAGTAGCGTTCTGCACCAACTGCAGGCAGGATATTGACGACGGACTGATCTCAGTGGACAGAGCATTGCAGTAGTCTAAGCAGGAGGAAGTTTAAGCATAAATGACTTCCTCAAGGTCTTGAAATGAGAGGACAGAATTGATTTGGCAATAGTATGGACCTGGAAAAAGCTAGCTCCAAGTCCTACATTTACCATCTCCTTGCAACTCAGCTGTTGTTAAAAAATGTAAAACTCCATTAATTCCTGTTCAAAATTGATGCATGAGGGGTACCCAGTGCATTAAAAAGTGATGCCAAAGCATCCTGACCAAGCATCTGTATGTGACGAGTTGTGAGTAAGAACATGTTCTGACAACTGATGTCCATCCATCACTGATGTTTGTCCTGATGAAATCAAGTCTGAC
>NW_019521374.1:0-2205 GCF_002814215.2 Seriola lalandi dorsalis | reverse complement strand
CCAGGACAAGGTGTTCTGCTTCGTCCATCTGAGTGTTCAGGAGTTTCTGGCTGCTCTTCATGTCCATCTGACCTTCATCAAGTCTGGAGTCAATCTGATGTCAGGAGAAGAATCAACCTCCCAGAAGTCTGAAAGAAGAGAGGAAGAGGAAGATGAAGTAGATAAATCTGCAGAGACACATTTCTACCAGAGAGCTGTGGACAAGGCCTTACAGAGTCCAAATGGACACCTGGACTTGTTCCTCCGCTTCCTACTGGGCCTTTCACTGCAGACCAATCAGAAATGCCTACAAGGTCCGCTGACACTGACAGGAAGTAGCTCACAGACCAATCAGGAAACAGTCAGGTATGTTCAGATGAAAATTGAGACAAATCTGTCTGCAGAGAAGAGCATCAACCTGTTCCACTGTCTGAATGAACTGGATGATCGTTCTCTAGTGGAGGAGATCCAACAGTCCCTGAGATCAGGACGTCTCTCCACAGATAAACTGTCTCCTGCTGAATGGTCAGCTCTGGTCTTCATCTTACTGTCCTCAGAAGAAGATCTGGACGTGTTTGACCTGAAGAAATACTCTGCTTCAGAGGAGGCTCTTCTGATGCTGCTGCCAGTGGTCAAAGCCTCCAGGAAAGCTCTGTAAGTACTCTCATAATTAGATCTATATTATTTTAATATTATATACACTTTCCTTTTAAGAGAGAAAAACAATTGCACTGCTCCAAAAGATTAAGGGAACACTTAATCATCAGAGTATAACACCAAGTCAGTTGGTTTGTCTTGGGTATCAAACTTCAGGGATCTCAATGTATCCATTTAGGAAGTACACGTAATGGGAATCATCTTCACTTGGTGCAAATGAAATCGACAACAGGTGCAATGAAGGCAAAAGCAAGACAACCCCCAAAAAGGGAATTGTTTTACATGTGGTGGCCACAGACAGTTGCTCTCTCCTGATCCTTCCTGACTGATTCCTTTCTAGTTTTGTGTTTTGCTAGTGTCCTTGTCACTACTGGTAGCATGAGGCGGTACCTGCAGCCCAATCAGGTTGCACAGCTAGTCCAGCTCCTCCAGGATGGCCAGCCATACGTACAGTCACAAGAAGGTTTGATGTGTCTCCCAGCACAGTCTCAAGAGCATGGAGGAGATACCAGGAGACTGGCCGTTACACGAGGAGAGCTGGACAGGGCTGTAGAAGGGCATCAACCCAGCAGCAGGACCGGTACCTGCTCCTTTGTGCGAGGAGGAACAGGAGGAGCCCTGCCATAGCCCTACAACATGACCTCCAGCAGGCTGCTGGTGTGGTCTGCCTTGTATTAATTTACAACAAAAATGGCTCTCGGACAGGAGCAAGCTCCCATTGTTCACTTAAAAGAGCCGGTTCGTTCGCGACCGACACATCACATGCCTTCACTGCTCTGCTGAGACTTGGAAACGCTCGTTGACTGGTGGCGTAGAGCGTCAAACACGTGGCACTCCTGATATTTAAGGCTGTGCTGCGTCGACAGATGTTTCAGCATGTTGCTGGTGTTTTCACCCTTGCTTGAAATCTTAGTGCCACAGACATTATATGTTGCGCTGTTAGCGTGTTGTGAAAGCGTGACATCATTGTTTTGCAAGGCACACGGAACTAAGTGGAAGGCATTGATAAGGGAATCGTCAAGCATAAAGGCAAATGATGTTAGAACCAGATCTCAACTGGAACTGGTTCTCGATTCCAAACCCTACCATTGACTGGCCCTCACATCTCTCTGACCTAAATTCAATTGAGCACCTATGGGATCCTATGTATCGGTGCATCCGACGCCTCCAAGTATTGCCACAGACTGTCCAGGAGCTCACTGATGCCCTGATCCAAGTCTGGGAGGAATTTTTTTTAGCAGTGTAGTTCGTATTTAATTTTTGTGAATGATTTTTACTTTCTAATAATAAATGTTAATAATGATAATGATAATGATAATGATAATGATAGTTATAATAATAACTTCTCTTTTTTTTGAGTTTTCTGAATGCAGATTTGGGTCTGTTATTTCTCCGACAGGCGACTTTGTTTCTGTTGGTTGTCCTTCAGTCCAGACTCAACTTGGGAAGGTATTTTTTCGTCTAATGATATTTGCCTTCTTCTTGTTTATTGTCTATTCAGACTGAGGGGCTGCAGCCTTTCATGGAGAAGCTGTGGAGCTCTCTCCTCAGTCCTCAGCTCCCAGTCCT
>NW_019521373.1:2840-4709 GCF_002814215.2 Seriola lalandi dorsalis | reverse complement strand
AAAGCATGGAAAAAATATTTGTATCCTTCACTAGAAGTAGCAATGCTGCAATGTAAAAATAGCTCATTATTAAGTAAAAGTCCTGCACTTAGATATTAAATAATGTATTTAGAAAAAACTAAAGATGAGCGAAATATAGCCTGCTGAAAGTATCAAAAGCAAAACACCCGAGTGTTACATATTACAATCTTGGATTATTACTATGCATGCACAAACATTCAAGGAACAAATTACAGTTGTTACTGGTAAAAGTGTAATTAATTTTAACAACCTTATACACTGTTTGAGCCTTTAATCTATAGCAATGGATCAAAATTAGAATCTAATATCAAACCTTGATCTGCGAAGCCAACAATTACAACTGAAATATGCAGTGTAGTAACAGGTGCAATATTTCCTTTTAAATGTAGCATAAAATACCATGAAATATAAATAGTCTATTTGAGTGAAGTATGAGTATCTCAAAAGTGTTCTTCAGTACAGTGCTTCAGTAAATCTTCTTCTTTGTTTAATGTCACTATCAACAAACATTTAAAATGTAATGATAAGGGTTCATGTTCAAATATTCAAAAAAATTATCTATGTTTTATGTATTATCTAAGTTTATTTATCACACACAAGTAATATGCGTAGTGAAGTGCAATGCGGCATGTCTCTAAAGACTAAAGAAATATAGAGGATTAAAATTCAAGATAAAAAATTCTATGTTAAAAAAGCTAAATGTTCATATGTCGTAAGTGCAAATGTGCAATACGGATGGCAGAAGACAATGTGCTGGACAAGGCCAAGGCTACACCGAGGTCAAAGGGCAGTGTTCATCAGGGCCTGAAGAAATGCCCTTCATTGCATGAATTGTGCCTTTCTTCATGATTAAATTCAGATGAACAGACCAGCACTAATTCTCATTATCTACATAAAAGCTTATAATTTCATAGCAAGGACAAAGACGGTCACAGCAAGAGAATGCAGTGAGTTTTTAACCGCTAGAAGTAGAAATACTGTATGTAATATATCTGTGACGCAGCTGAGCAGTTATCACTCAACAATACCTGAATGTGAAGTAGAAGTGCCAGTCTGCTCTCTCACCTTGTGTAGCAACGCTCTGACACACAGGCTGAGGAATATTTCAGTATAAATCATCATATTTTTTAAAGAGTAAAAACCATAGAGCTTCTTGTTTGGTGCCATCAATTCAACTAAGTGGCTTTTCCACCCACAAGTTACTAAATCATATTCTCAGACAGACACAATAACAAATGTACACCTTAGGTGCTAAACTTGGCTTGCTGACTGCCAAGTGTTGTATTTTGTGGCTCTATAGTGGCTCCCAGAAAGTCTTGCTTTCATTTTCCAAAAGCCCCACAGTGCTTTTGTACCGCCAAAAACATCTTTATGCAGGTCTGAGGTTCTGTTTGTCAAAGTCTAAGATTAGTATGAATTTGAGCTGCCTGAGCTTTTGCACTCTAAATCATCATAAAAATCTTTATAATTATAATTATTGCTACTATTTTTCAATTAAATATTACTTAATGAACGCTGGATTTTGGTGTGTCACGAATAATATCAGTCTGCACTGTAGAGTGGTGCTCTAGCATTGGACTTATGTCCTCAAAATCATGGAGAAAATCCTTCATATGAAAGAAATTCATTTAACTCAATTGGGTTTTTTTTTTCACTTGGATCCAGTCAGTGCAGCCATTTGGTGTAATCAGTGCTATCTGTCTCGCTGGCTTCCTGGCTTTAAGGCTTCTTCCTATTAGTTTTTCTTCATGGGATTTCAGCTTAGAGTCTTAGGCCAGAAGCGTATTGTCATTGGCTTTCATGATAAACACAAATTGGCTGCGTGTATCCCTAGTAGAGTTCGGTAAT
>NW_019521373.1:0-2820 GCF_002814215.2 Seriola lalandi dorsalis | reverse complement strand
ATATAGAGGATTAAAATTCAAGATAAAAAATTCTATGTTAAAAAAGCTAAATGTTCATATGTCGTAAGTGCAAATGTGCAATACGGATGGCAGAAGACAATGTGCTGGACAAGGCCAAGGCTACACCGAGGTCAAAGGGCAGTGTTCATCAGGGCCTGAAGAAATGCCCTTCATTGCATGAATTGTGCCTTTCTTCATGATTAAATTCAGATGAACAGACCAGCACTAATTCTCATTATCTACATAAAAGCTTATAATTTCATAGCAAGGACAAAGACGGTCACAGCAAGAGAATGCAGTGAGTTTTTAACCGCTAGAAGTAGAAATACTGTATGTAATATATCTGTGACGCAGCTGAGCAGTTATCACTCAACAATACCTGAATGTGAAGTAGAAGTGCCAGTCTGCTCTCTCACCTTGTGTAGCAACGCTCTGACACACAGGCTGAGGAATATTTCAGTATAAATCATCATATTTTTTAAAGAGTAAAAACCATAGAGCTTCTTGTTTGGTGCCATCAATTCAACTAAGTGGCTTTTCCACCCACAAGTTACTAAATCATATTCTCAGACAGACACAATAACAAATGTACACCTTAGGTGCTAAACTTGGCTTGCTGACTGCCAAGTGTTGTATTTTGTGGCTCTATAGTGGCTCCCAGAAAGTCTTGCTTTCATTTTCCAAAAGCCCCACAGTGCTTTTGTACCGCCAAAAACATCTTTATGCAGGTCTGAGGTTCTGTTTGTCAAAGTCTAAGATTAGTATGAATTTGAGCTGCCTGAGCTTTTGCACTCTAAATCATCATAAAAATCTTTATAATTATAATTATTGCTACTATTTTTCAATTAAATATTACTTAATGAACGCTGGATTTTGGTGTGTCACGAATAATATCAGTCTGCACTGTAGAGTGGTGCTCTAGCATTGGACTTATGTCCTCAAAATCATGGAGAAAATCCTTCATATGAAAGAAATTCATTTAACTCAATTGGGTTTTTTTTTTCACTTGGATCCAGTCAGTGCAGCCATTTGGTGTAATCAGTGCTATCTGTCTCGCTGGCTTCCTGGCTTTAAGGCTTCTTCCTATTAGTTTTTCTTCATGGGATTTCAGCTTAGAGTCTTAGGCCAGAAGCGTATTGTCATTGGCTTTCATGATAAACACAAATTGGCTGCGTGTATCCCTAGTAGAGTTCGGTAATGTAGCGTCTCCGGCTCTAAGATTCCAGAGCGATGGTTCAGCCACAGGCATTTTCCTCTATCAATATTCATTTGTGTGAACGAGGTTGCCTAATGATGCTGCCACCAGACCGTCCTTATGGGACTGTGTGACCTCATGTGTGGTCACATGTGTGGAGGAGGAGAGGAATAAACACAGCAGGTGTTACATCATGACCACTTCACGCACTATAAAGTGTAATATATGCCATAAACACACAGTGAGAAAATCTGAATTTACAGCAAATCAGGTCAAGATAAGCTTAAAAGTGAATTAGGGGCACCCATTAGGTGAAACATCTGTCAGATTAGACCACATCTCACAACTGGATTTACAGGATTTAACCGCTGAAACATGATTCATATGCTTCATTTGTCTTTTATCCCTAGAAAGCCAAAGAGGAGAAAAAGAACAGACTCCATGCTTCTGCAGAGGGCTTTATCTTGATGGGGTTGCTTTTTATTTTAAGGCACTTCTTGTCAAAGCCTAAAACATTTTCTTTTCTGCCTGGGTGACTGCCCCTACGTGACCAAGGTGACACCTGCTGCTTCAGTGATGGATGGTTGACAGAGGTGGTAGTTTTCACCCCTCCATCCTTAGGTTGCAGTGATTTAGTGTCCTTCTTCATGCTCTTTATCCTCAGACCCCATTTTCTCCATATCCACTTTTATTTCGTAGATATGCAACAGCCACAGTAAAATAATACACAACAAAGGCTGATTGTGTGACATTACAATGACTTATCTGCTTATTGTGTGTCATTCATGTCATGTTTCTGTACAGACTAATGATTCTGCTGCGATTTGTGTCCTTCCGCTTCATCTTTATTCCTCATATTCACCATATCCTCTTATATGGACGAACTACACTTTAAAGAGGGAATATATACACTGCTACACTTATGATTCTGCTGTAATTTAGTGTCCCTCTGCTCCTCATCTTCTCCACATCATCTTTTATATATTGATATGAAACAACCACACCCTATATAGAGGAAAATGTTCAACAAAGGCAACATGTGTGTCACTCATAATGACTGAGGCTTTCTGATTGAGCTTTAATGTGGTGTGTAATTACTGTAATATTTTTTGTAAAGACTTATAATTCTGCTGTGATAGTATTGATTAAACAATTTAATTAAATGCGTCGTACCAATGACAATAGCCTACAGAGGTAAACAGCTTTCACATTGCAGGCTTCCTCGGTGTTTTTGTTGCACGAGGAAGTCAAATTAGCAGCTGTTGTATTCTTTATCCACAACATTTATTCTTGAGTATTTTTGCAAAGTCAGAAAACGGTGTCAGGAAAGTGGACGGACGCCCTTCAGCAGCCGCAGCCGCGGACATGCGCGCACCGCTGGAGGCAGTCGAGCTGCAGACCGGGGTTTGTTTGGAGGAACTCCGGCTGATGTTAGCGGCGGGGAGGAGAGAGAGGCGAGAGCTGGGTGGGCATGACATGTGAGCCAAGTCTGCACAGATACAACAAATACCCAAAGTATGTCTGCGGCAGGGGCGGGTCGATGCTCTGAGGGACTTGACACAGGTGAATGAGCGCACAGCTGCGGATTCTCCCGTTTTCTTTTTTTTTTTTTTTTTTTGCGTTTC
>NW_019521372.1:0-1499 GCF_002814215.2 Seriola lalandi dorsalis | reverse complement strand
TTTTGACATTTTATGCCATACTATACTATGACGTTTTTATGCCTTACTATACTATGTTGTTTTTTGACATTTTATGCCTTATTATACTATGACGTTTTATGACATTTTTATGCCATACTATACTATGACATTTTTTGACATATTTTATGCCTTACTATAGTGTGACATTTTATGCCTTATATTAGTATGACGTTTTATGACATTTTTTTTGCCATACTATACTATGACATTTTTTTGACATTTTATGCCTTACTATACTATGACATTTGATGTCTTATTATCCTATGACATTTTATTACATTTTTATGTCATACTATACTATGACATTTTTTGACTTTTTTTTTGCCTTACTATACTATGACATTTTTTGACATTTTTTTGCCTTACTATACTATGACGTTTTTTGACATTTTTTATGCCTTACTATAGTGTGACATTTTATGCCTTATATTAGTATGACGTTTTATGACATTTTTATGCCATACTATACTATGACATTTTTTTGAAATTTTATGCCTTACTATACTATGACATTTTTTGACATTTTTATGCCATACTATACTATGACGTTTTTTTTGACATTTTATGCCTTACTATATAATGACATTTTATGCCTTATTATACTATGACGTTTTATGACATTTTTATGCCATACTGTACTATTTTGTTTTTTGACATTTTTATGCCTTACTATATAATGACATTTTATGCCTTATTATACTATGACGTTTTATGACATTTTTATGCCATACTGTAATATTTCGTTTTTTGACATTTTTCGCCTTACTATACTATGAAATTTGATGTCTTATTATCCTATGACATTTTTTGACTTTTTTTTGCCTTACTATACTATGACATTTTTTGACATTTTTTATGCCTTACTATAGTGTGACATTTTATGCCTTATATTAGTATGACATTTTATGACATTTTTATGCCTTACTATACTATGACATTTTTTGACATTTTAATCCTTATTATAATATGACGTTTTTTTTACATTTTATGCCTTACTATATAATGACATTTTGTGCCTTATTATACTATGACGTTTTATGACATTTTTTTTGCCTTACTATACTATGACGTATTTTGACATTTTTTATGCCTTACTATAGTGTGACATTTTATGCCTTATATTAGTATGACGTTTTATGACATTTTTTTGCCATACTATACTATGACATTTTTTTGAAATTTTATGCCTTACTATACTATGACATTTTTTGACATTTTATGCCTTACTATACTATTTCGTTTTTTGACATTTTTATGCCTTACTATATAATGACATTTTATGCCTTATTATACTATGACGTTTTATGACATTTTTATGCCATACTGTACTATTTCGTTTTTTGACATTTTTCGCCTTACTATACTATGAAATTTGATGTCTTATTATCCTATGACATTTTTTGACTTTTTTTTGCCTTACTATACTATGACATTTTTTGACATTTTTTATGCCTTACTATAGTGTGACATTTTATGCC
>NW_019521371.1:0-975 GCF_002814215.2 Seriola lalandi dorsalis | reverse complement strand
GCAGGTCTGGAAGTTATCCAGACGAGAGCCGAGGGAAGCAGATTCCCCCTGATGAGGTTTGTCAGCAGCACGTTGACTGATGACTCCTGTGTGACATCACACACAGACTTCCTGTTGTTGAAATCCAGTGACAGTCTGCTTTCATCCAGGCCGTCAAAGATGAACAGAACTTTACAGACAGCGAGCTGCTTTGCTGTGACCTTCTGTAATGTTGGATGGAAAACATGGAGCAGCCTGAGAAGACTGTACTGCTGATCTCTGATCAGGTTCAGCTCCCTGAACGAAAGCAGAACCAGCAGACTGACATCTTGGTTCTCCAAGCCCTCTGCCCAGTCCAGAGAGAACTTCTGCACCGAGAAGGTTTTTCCAACACCAGCAACGCCGTTGGTCAGAACCACTCTGATGGGTCTCTGCTGGTCAGGTAAGACTTTAAAGATGTCATGGCACCTGATTGGAGCGTCATGGAGGGTCTCCAACTGAATCACCTCATGTTGGGTATTAACCTCTTCACTCTGTCCCTCTGTGATGTGGAGCTCAGTGTAGATCCTGTTGAGGAGGGTTCCACTTCCTGTTCCATCAGTTCCTTCAGTCACATGTTCACATCTGCTCCTCAGACTGATCTTATGTTGATGTAAAACCTCCTGCAGACCACTATCTGCTGAAAGAGAAGAGACAACGTCAGACTGAAGAAACAGAATCTGAGAATCTGATGATTATTTTCATCAGCTGCAGAAAAACTAAAGACAAACAAAGAAAAGGTTTTTAATGTTGTGGTATTTATAATCATCTTAAAGGTTGATGCTGTGTGATGTAACAAATGACTCTGTATAAAACAACAGGTCCTGGTTTCAGAAATGATGACATCATCATACAGATGTTCAGTCTCACTTTGTTCAGTGCTGGTCTGACTGGCTGTCTGCAGTCCAGGTCTTGTTCTGGGTCTTTTTCCACACTGGGGACAGGAGGAGTCTCCTG
>NW_019521370.1:1557-2291 GCF_002814215.2 Seriola lalandi dorsalis | reverse complement strand
GACTGGATGATTTCCTCGTGGCTCAGTGTCGACATCTTCACGGCCAGAAAGTGAAGGAAGTCGTCGGCCACAATAACGTGGCGCTCAGCGGAGGCAGCAGAGCCTCGTGCGTCAGTGTCCGCCATCTTACCAAACCTGCTGCTTCTCAACTGCTCCGGGATACGAGTGGATAGTGAGATTTACTAACTTACTATCTGCGCGGGATCATTTGGCCTTTGATCTTTTTGACCGTTTCATCTTCGAATGACGTCATCGCTGTTACGTCACAAATGTAGTTTCGCTCCACGATATTCTTTTGTTCTAATTAGTTACAACTTTCTCTGCAGATTATGATTTTAAATAAGTCAGACACGTACTGTATGATCAATATTCCACATGAAAAATATGATTTGAAAACATTATTATTGTACGTCACCACCGTCTGTAGTAATATGTGACTTTCTCCAGTGTCGCAGCCAGAGGAAGGAGAATCAAGGAAATAAATAAACTAAACAAACGACTAACAAAATAAAATACTATCAAAAATCTAAATAAAGCAAACATCTAGAATAATCAAACGATACTAATTGTTAATAAAACAACAAATAAATAGCTCATGCAGATATTAATACACATGATAGAAAATATGTTGATTGCCTTTATGATAATGGCTGTAAAGGAAAGCTTAGAATAAAGAAAACATTCTCTTACATTCTCAGTAGATGTCGCACCGTCAACACGAAGCATTTGCTTCA
>NW_019521370.1:0-343 GCF_002814215.2 Seriola lalandi dorsalis | reverse complement strand
ACTTCTATTGGTGACTTTGCAGCAACATCAGTAAAGATAAAACTAATATCCAACCCAGGACTTTAATCGTCTTTTCTTCTTCGTCTACTAATTAGAACAGAACTGTTTCCACCTGTGGCCTGTGTTTTTAAGCTAAGCTAACCAGTTGCTGCTTGTAGCCTAATATTTACATCACAGACATGATCAGATTATTTCCCACAATGTTCCCGGACCTGTTCCTCATTACTCTCCTGTCTGTCCTCACAGGGAAAACATGGCGTGGATTCTGATCGTGCTCATCTCTATGTGTGAGTGGTTTTACTTCCTTTTATAAACTGCTGCTCATCCTTCATTTAAACACACT
>NW_019521369.1:0-657 GCF_002814215.2 Seriola lalandi dorsalis | reverse complement strand
AGCATCACTTTCAGTTTCACAAAGGTTGCTGGCAGCAGGTCAGATGCTTGATTCAGATGATTACTATGTACAGAGTAGCAAAGTCAAAAAGTACTGAGTGCAGGAGTTTTTTTTATCCTTTTACCTTGTCATCAGCCTTCTCCTCTTGTTCAATGTAGGACACCAGAGAGTCCACCAGGCCTCGCATGTCTCTCATCTTCTGTCTCGTCCTCTCATTCACTGAGCTCAAGTTCCTGTCCCCACACACACACACACGCACACGCACACGCACACACACAGACGTGCACACGGACACACACACACACACACACACACACACAGACACACACACACACACACACACACACACAAGCACAGGTTTTATTTGTTAAGGTTTTATCCTCAGGGACTCAATCATGCTTTATAAGGTGTAACCTGAATGTAGTTTCAGTTGCATATGATAAAAATGAGGTTCATATGTACCATATATCATATATACCGAATTGTACGTTGAGATAAGACATCTAAAATTCTGCTACAGAGCATGAAAGATGAAATATGTAATGTCAGTGTAAAGAGATTGTAAAAAGAGATTTAAATACTTTAGAGTGATTCAATGAATAAAGAGCTGGTTCAATAAATCACACTGAAGTTTTGTTTCCAAATCTTAGTTTGTTT
>NW_019521368.1:0-766 GCF_002814215.2 Seriola lalandi dorsalis | reverse complement strand
TGGTAGTTGACGCTGCTGTTGTCATTGAGGCAGCACTTGTGATTGGTGGTGTAGTTGTTGAGCCAACAGCTGTTGTTGAAACAGAAGTTGTGGTAGTTGGTGCTCCAGTTGGTGTTGATCCAGCAGTTCTGTTAGTTGGTCCTGTAGTTGTCGTTGAGCCAGCAATTCTGGTAGCTTGTCCTGCAGTTTTCATTGAGCCAGCAGTTGTGGTAGTTGGTGCTACAGTTGTTGTTGAGATAGTAGTCATGGTAGTTGGTCCTGCAGTTATTGTTGAGCCAGAAGTTGTTGTTGAGCCAGCAGTTGGGATTGTCGGTCCTGTAATTGTCATTGAGACACCAGTTGTTGTTGAGTCAGCAGTTGACGTTGAGCCAGCAGCTGTCATTGAGCCAGCAGTTGTTGTTGAACCAGCAGTTGTGGTAACTGGTCTTGTAGTTGTCATTGAGCCAGCTGTTGTGGTAGTTGGTGCTGCTGTTGTCATTGAGGCAGCACTTGTGATTGGTGGTGTAGTTGTTGAGCCAGTAGCTGTCATTGAGACAGAAGTTGTGGTAGTTGGTGCTCCAGTTGGTGTTGATCCAGCAGTTCTGTTAGTTGGTCCTGTAGTTGTCGTTGAGCCTGCAATTCTGGTAGCTTGTCCTGTAGTTGTTGTTGAGCCAGCAGTTGTGGTAGTTGGTGCTACAGTTGTTGTTGAGATAATAGTCATGGTAGTTGGTCCTGCAGTTATTGTTGAGCCAGAAGTTGTTGTTGAGCCAGCAGTTGGGATTGTCGG
>NW_019521367.1:0-788 GCF_002814215.2 Seriola lalandi dorsalis | reverse complement strand
TCTCTTTGTGGTTGTATTTTGTCTCTTTGTGGTCGTATTTTGTCTCTTTGTGGTCGTATTTTGTCTCTTATGGACGTATTTTGTCTCTTTTGGTCGTATTTTGTCTCTTTTGGTCGTATTTTGTCTCTTTGTGGTTGAATTTTGTCTCTTTGTGGTTGAATTTAGTCTCTTTTGGTCGAATTTTGTCTCTGTGGTCGTATATTGTCTCTTTTGGTCGTATTTTGTCTCTTTGTGGTTGAATTTTGTCTCTTTTGGTCGTATTTTGTCTCTTTGTGGTTGAATTTTGTCTCTTATGGTTGAATTTTGTCTCTTTGTGGTCGTATTTTGTCTCTTATGGTCGTATTTTGTCTCTTTGTGGTTGAATTTTGTCTCTTATGGTTGAATTTTGTCTCTTTGTGGTCGTATTTTGTCTGTTTTGGTCGTATTTTGTCTTTTATGGTTGAATTATGTCTCTTTGTGGTCATATTTTGTCTCTTTGTGGCTGTATTTTGTCTCTTATGAGCGTATTTTGTCTCTTTGTGGTCGTATTTTGTCTCTTATGGACGTATTTTGTCTCTTTTGGTTGTATTTTGTCTCTTTGTGATCGTATATTGTCTCATTTGGTCGTATTTTATCTCTCTGTGGTCGTTTATTGTCTACTTTGGTCATTTGTGGTTGTATTTTGTCTCTTTTGGTCGTATTTTGTCTCTTTTGGTCGTATTTTGTCTCTTATGGACGTATTTTGTCTCTTTTGGTCGTATTTTGTCTCTTTTGGTCGTATTTTGTCTCTTTTGGTCGTATTTTGTCTC
>NW_019521366.1:0-2260 GCF_002814215.2 Seriola lalandi dorsalis | reverse complement strand
ACACACACACACACACACACACACACACACACACACACACACACACAAACTGGCAGAATGACTTATGACCTGTGCTGCTACAATGATGTTTTTGTAGGAGGGCAGTGATGTCCTGGTGTTGTTTTCATTGGCCTGTCACTTGGTGGCAGGTCACACACACACACACACGCACGCACGCACGCACGCACGCACGCACGCAGGTTCCTTTGCACAGACACAAACACACATTCAGTTTGTGCATGTCCAGATGTGTGTGTGTGTGTGTGTGTGTGTGTGTGTGTCTCTCTCTCTCTATTACACACACACATCCCAGGAGTGATACCATGGTGACCCTGTGCTCTCCTCGCTGAGGCTCCCTGTAGATCCTGGTAATAGAAAAATAAGACGGAGTGAGAGCAGACCACCGAGCCTCCCCACAGGAGCAGCAGACTTTACCTGACACGTTTCCTAAAGGTCGGAGGGTTGAATCTGCTGCTCTCCCACCGGTCCACCTCTGATTTCACCCCAGACTCTCCCACTGTCGTATTCCTCGTTTAATGTGGTATCAGACTCAGACTCAGACTCAGACTCAGACTCAGACTCAGATTCAGACTCAGAATCAGACTCAGACTCAGATTCAGATTCAGACTCAGACTCAGACTCAGACTCAGATTCAGACTCAGACTCAGATTCAGACTCAGACTCAGACTCAGACTCAGATTCAGACTCAGACTCAGACTCAGACTCAGATTCAGACTCAGATTCAGACTCAGACTCAGACTCAGACTCAGTCTCAGACTCAGACTCAGACTCAGACTCAGACTCAGATTCAGACTCAGACTCAGATTCAGACTCAGAATCAGACTCAGACTCAGACTCAGACTCAGATTCAGACTCAGACTCAGACTCAGTCTCAGACTCAGACTCAGACTCAGACTCAGTCTCAGACTCAGACTCAGACTCAGATTCAGACTCAGACTCAGACTCAGATTCAGACTCAGATTCAGTCTCAGACTCAGACTCAGACTCAGATTCAGTCTCAGACTCAGACTCAGACTCAGTCTCAGACTCAGATTCAGTCTCAGACTCAGACTCAGTCTCAGACTCAGACTCAGTCTCAGACTCAGATTCAGTCTCAGACTCAGACTCAGTCTCAGACTCAGATTCAGTCTCAGATTCAGACTCAGATTCAGTCTCAGACTCAGACTCAGATTCAGTCTCAGACTCAGTCTCAGACTCAGATTCAGTCTCAGACTCAGACTCAGTCTCAGTCTCAGACTCAGACTGAGTCTGAGACTCAGTCTGAGACTCAGAATCAGACTCAGACTGAGTCTCAGACTCAGTCTCAGACTCAGAATCAGACTCAGACTCAGACTCAGTCTCGGTCTCAGACTCAGTCTCAGAATCAGACTCAGTCTCAGATTCAGACTCAGATTCAGTCTCAGACTCAGACTCAGATTCAGTCTCAGACTCAGACTCAGTCTCAGACTCAGACTCAGTCTCAGACTCAGTCTCAGACTCAGAATCAGACTCAGACTCAGACTCAGAATCAGACTCAGTCTCAGACTCAGACTCAGTCTCAGACTCAGACTCAGACTCAGATTCAGACTCAGTCTCAGACTCAGACTCAGTCTCAGAATCAGACTCAGTCTCAGACTCAGACTCAGACTCAGTCTCAGACTCAGACTCAGACTCAGAATCAGACTCAGACTCAGACTCAGAATCAGACTCAGTCTCAGACTCAGACTCAGACTCAGAATCAGACTCAGTCTCAGACTCAGAATCAGACTCAGTCTCAGACTCAGACTCAGAATCAGTCTCAGACTCAGACTCAGACTCAGACTCAGAATCAGACTCAGTCTCAGACTCAGACTCAGACTCAGTCTCAGACTCAGACTCAGACTCAGAATCAGACTCAGTCTCAGACTCAGACTCAGACTCAGTCTCAGACTCAGACTCAGTCTCAGAATCAGACTCAGTCTCAGACTCAGTCTCAGACTCAGACTCAGACTCAGACTCAGTCTCAGACTCAGATTCAGACTCAGAATCAGATTCAGACTCAGAATCAGAATCAGACTCAGTCTCAGACTCAGTCTCAGACTCAGAATCAGACTCAGTCTCAGACTCAGTCTCAGACTCAGACTCAGACTCAGACTCAGACTCAGAATCAGACTCAGACTCAGACTCAGTCTCAGACTCAGAATCTGCTTTATTGGCCGAGTATTTGGACACATACAAGAAATCGGTCTCTGGTTAAACAATGCTGGTTGGTATATACTTA
>NW_019521365.1:1744-2136 GCF_002814215.2 Seriola lalandi dorsalis | reverse complement strand
AGGCACTAGTCAGTGTATTACCAGCAGTAGATGAAGACTGACATGCCCCCTGGTTGGAGAAGAAGCAGTTGTACCTTTGTAGGAAGCTAATTGAACTGTTGAATAAACGTTGAACTGCCGTGGACAGGTTAGCAGGAAAACGTATTTTGGACACATGAAAAAGATTTAAAAGAAAAATCTATATCACTTGAAGTCTAGATCTTGCGCCTCCTCAGTACAGCATACAGCTGGAGAATAAATATGACATCCTGGATCTTCAGTACTTCCCTCCCCTTTCCTGAGGAAATCCCACCACTGCCATCTATATCTCCTGATACTTGAAATATCTGAACACAAAGCCAGGATTATTATGACAAAGTAAGCTTTCAGATAGACACATTTCCACCTGGTAG
>NW_019521365.1:0-1021 GCF_002814215.2 Seriola lalandi dorsalis | reverse complement strand
ACTGTGAACATGAAACTCAACACTGCTGTGATGACCATGCTGGAGTCGTAAAATCCATAATGTGCTGCACTGGATTTTCTTGTCATGAATGCGTTCTGGTGATGGGTAGGTATCCATTTGAAAAGTTTCACAACATCACTACTAAGGCGGAGATGGGACGGGGACAGGACAGGGAAATTAGTGCTTTTGTGACACCATCAGGCTTGTACTTACCATCACGCCATTTGGACTGTGAATTGCTAAAGCAACCTTTCAGAGATTAATGAATAAAGTTGTGTGTGGGTTGTTGGGTACAGTACAGGCTCTATTTGATAGACTGGTTTGGACCCGTTTGACCATCAACCTGTCCAAATGTGAATTTGCCAAAACTACAGTAAGCTATTTGGGTAAGGTTGTGGGGCAAGGGGAGGTTCGTCCCATTCAGGCAAAAGTTTTGAAAATACAGGCTTTCATTCTTCCAACCAATAAACGAGAGTTATTGCTCTTCCTGGCAGTTTACTACAGAGGCTTTTGCGCTAATTTAGCTTCAGTAGTGGCTCCCCTGACTGACTTGATAAGGGCTGGATGTTGGGGCTGGACCGGGTCCTTTTAATACTCTATAGCTTTAGTAATATATAGCAGAGTGGCGCAGAGAAAGTGCTGGGCCCAGAGGTCGATGGATCGAAACCATCCTCTGCTAATACAAAATCCGGCTCCTCTTATACTTGTTAATAGTAGATGAACACCCACACATTAATAAGGCCATGTCCATACCTAGGAGACCCAATGCAACATATCCTGGTTGTACTTCTTGTCTGTTAACACTAAATACATCCTGTCTCCTCCTTGTTCATAGTTCATACACACATTGTGAAGGTTTTAAATAAACACCCCTCCAGCATAATAAAGCCATGTTGAAGCCTAGAAAATGCAGTTAAGGGTTAAGGTCATCACTGCAGTCACAAAATTCTCCTGCACGTTCAGTTTCTGGGTAAACGGTAGAATCAAGCAATGTTTCATGGTGAACCCAAATTTTCTTCCA
>NW_019521364.1:2430-3440 GCF_002814215.2 Seriola lalandi dorsalis | reverse complement strand
GGTGACGGCGTGGTGACGTTGTGGTGGCGCTGTGGTGACGGCGTGGTGACGGCGTGGTGACGGCGTGGTGACGGTGTGTGACGACGTTTCCTTCAACACACTCAGACCAGGACGACCCTCCGACAGACAGCAGCTGTGTCCCAGTTCAGAGACGGCGTCCTCAAAGGCGCCGCCCTTCTTAGGTCTGGTCCACGGAGGATTTGCTCTTTGCTCCTGTTGCCTAGCAACCTTGACAACACGGACAGAAACTTTTTGTTTTCAGTCTGTTGGTTTTAACAGTTGAACCGTTCGCTGTTGACCTGAGCTGAAACACATTTGACAGTGGTTCGCATTTATTACTGGAGCGCAATGAATCATGGGATACGTTGGACCAGGAGAAGAAGGAGCGTCTGAAATGAGACGCCGCGGTGACGCAGTCGGTCTTGACATGCAGCTTCTGAAGGATGAGACCGTGCTAACGACGCCTGTTCATGAACCCACATCATGAACTGAATAAACTCAGTCTGTGTCTGACTGAAGCAACTAAAACCAGGAGGAAGGAAACTGATCCGAGATCAGACGACGCCGGATCAGGAAACACGTTCACACAGCTATTAAACCTGGGGACGATCACATCTGCAGACAGATGTTTAATTCATGACTCTCTTCTTCTGATGAAGAGAAAGTGAAATGAGAAACATCTTCCTTCATCATCATCATCATCATCATCATCATCATCAGAGAAATACATTCAGAGTAAAATATATTTTCTTGCCTAAAGCGACTGCAGAGATCTGCTCGTCTCTACTGTATGGACACACACACACACACACACACACACACACACACACACACACACACACACTCAGACCACATTTAGCAGCAATTAAAACTCTCCACTCAAGCTTGAAAATGGGAAGTGAAGAGCGGGGGTTAAACGCCCACGTCAAACTTTTTCCGACAAGTTTTTAAGTATTTATTTATTTAACTTCCTGTGTGTCAGACGTTTAGAGGAGGGAGCGTCTCCGTGT
>NW_019521364.1:0-1208 GCF_002814215.2 Seriola lalandi dorsalis | reverse complement strand
TGTTTCTGTGTGTGTGTTTCTGTGTGTGTGTTTGTGTGTGTGTTTGTGTGTTTCTGTGTGTGTGTTTCTGTGTTTCTGTGTGTGTGTTTCTGTGTGTGTGTTTCTGTGTGTGTGTTTGTGTGTGTGTTTGTGTGTTTCTGTGTGTGTGTTTGTGTTTGTGTGTGTGTGTTTCTGTGTGTGTGTTTCTGTGTTTCTGTGTGTGTGTTTCTGTGTGTGTGTTTCTGTGTGTGTTTGTGTGTGTGTGTTTGTGTGTGTGTGTTTGTGTGTTTGTGTGTTTCTGTGTGTGTGTTTCTGTGTGTGTGTTTCTGTGTGTGTTTGTGTGTGTGTGTTTGTGTGTGTGTGTTTGTGTGTGTGTGTTTGTGTGTTTGTGTGTGTGTTTGCTGATATGGCAGTACAGCAGGACAAGGAGCTGCTGCCACAGCACTCCCATCCCCCATCTGTGTGTGTGCGTGTGTGTGTGTCTCAACGTGTGTGTGTGTGTGTCTCAACATGTGTGTGTGTGTGTGTCTCAACATGTGTGTGTGTGTGTGTCTCAACATGTGTGTGTGTGTGTGTGGATCAATGAAAGTCCATCTTGTAACCATCTTTTTTATATTATGAAGGACGACTTCATCTATAATTAAAATGTCCTTTGTGAGCCCAACTATCACCATCGATCCCCATGTTGCTGTGTGTGTGTGTGTGTGTGTGTGTATGCGTGCGTGTGTGTGTGTGTGCGTGTGCCTGCGTGTGTGTGTAGTGGACAGGGCTATTATCAGCATTGATTGGCAGACTGCTGTTACCAGGAGAAGAGGACTGGAAGAAGACGGCTAATGGAAAGAGAGAGGGGCTGTGCAGCTCTCAGGGGAGACGGCTTCAGACGGAGCGAGGGATGACGGAGGGAGACGAGCGGAGAACACAGCTGCTGTTTCGTTCTGATGTTTGATCAGGTCATTTGGCTTCAGCTCGTCTGTAACTGCTGCTCAGTTCAGCAGAGAGAAGACCTGCGTCCTTCACTGCTGCCAGTCACTTCCAACATTACAACAAGCAAGAGAAAGGCCGTACTCATCTCGAGATAACAACGCTCGTTATCCCGAGATAACGAGATAATTATCCCTTTATCTCCAGGTAACAAAGCTTGTTTCCTCTTTATAATCAGAGATCAGCTGCAGACGGAGGACTGTTGCTAAGCAGGAGTGTCACTGCGACTGAGTGGATGAGGTTCAGTC
>NW_019521363.1:2053-2665 GCF_002814215.2 Seriola lalandi dorsalis | reverse complement strand
TGGATCTGTAATCGGAAATATTGCAAAGGATCTGGGACTTGATCTGGGCAGACTGTCCGCTCGCAAAGCTCGAATTGATACAGAGGACAGCAGTGTTAAGTACTGCGGTGTAAATCTGAATACTGGGGACTTGACTGTTCAAGAAAGGATTGATAGAGAAGCGCTTTGTGCGAAAAAGGCATCGTGTGTTCTAAAACAGGAACTCGTTCTGGAAAATCCATTGGAACTACACCGTATTAGTATCCGTGTTCAGGATATTAATGATAATTCACCACAGTTTAAGGAGGATTCACTTAAGATTGAAATTCAAGAATCGGCAGTCAAGGGCTCGCGCTTTCTGCTAGATGAAGCACACGATGGAGATATTGGAGAAAATGCTGTTCAGGGCTTCTCACTTCAAGAGAACGAACATTTCAAACTGAACGTTAAGTCAAAAGGCAGTGGAAGAAAATATGGGGAACTAGTCTTAGACAAAGAATTAGACAGAGAGGACAAAAACGAGATTATGCTGTTGCTTAGCGCTTTTGATGGTGGCTCTCCTCAGAGATCAGGCACTGTGGTCATACACGTCACTGTCCTGGATGCTAATGATAATGTACCAGTGTTTAGCCA
>NW_019521363.1:0-1205 GCF_002814215.2 Seriola lalandi dorsalis | reverse complement strand
GACTCCGGACAGAACGCCTGGCTGTCCTATCATATAGTGAAATCCACTGATCCGGGACTTTTCACTATTGGTCTCCACAGCGGAGAGATCAGGACACAGCGGGACATTTCTGAATCTGACAGCATGAAACAGAACCTTATTGTGGCAGTGAAAGATAACGGACAGCCCTCTCTCTCTGCCACCTGTTCCGTGTATTTACTTATTTCTGATAACTTGGCTGAGGTGCCAGAACTGAAGGATATTTCTTATGATGAGAAGAATTCCAAACTGACCTCTTACCTGATCGTCTCTCTGGTGTCTGTATCCACCTTTTTTCTGACTTTCATCATCATCATTTTGGGTGTGAGGTTCTGTCGCAGGAGAAAGCCCAGACTGTTGTTTGACGGAGCAGTCGCCATCCCCAGCGCTTATCTGCCTCCTAATTATGCAGATGTTGACGGCACAGGAACTTTACGCAGCACTTACAATTATGACGCATACCTGACAACAGGTTCTAGAACCAGTGACTTTAAATTTGTGACATCTTACAATGACAACACACTTCCTGCTGACCAGACTCTGAAGAAAAGTCCATCAGACTTTGCAGATGCATTTTCGGATTGCGATGCTTCCCCAGAGGTAGGGAGACATTTTATATCAATATACGTTTGTTCAATTACCCAAAACGCCGTACTTGCTTTTCTCTCCTGATTGCTCTATATGTCCTTGCCAATGAAAAACCTTTTCAAGTACGATTCATCTACTCTCTCCTTGGTGCTGAACTCTGGTAGATCATTTGATGCATTTTCAGGGATAATGTACGTCAGTCACCTGATTCCACCGTCACTCTACTCTTTTCTGACCGATATTTCAGGGAATATCCTTTGATTTTGCTTTTGCTATTTGCTTTCTTTGTCCTCGATGGTCTTGGGTCTTGTGGGTAGTATTGTCTAACATGTAATCCACGACTTGAACTGCTGATGTCAGTGTAATGCCGCGTAAAAATATGCGCACGCACGACAAAAGGAGCTAGAAAGCCTGATAAATCATCTGTTCATGTGTGGTTTTCACAGAAACATTGTATTTCTTTTTTTGGTGCGTGTTTCGTCAAAGTAAATTAAATGACAGCACTGTTTCTTTGGGCTTTTTTTTTTTTTTTTAAATCCTTTGTCAGCATCGAACCTCATTGCCATGTTCCAAGCTTTTTGTGAACAGTCATCTGTCAC
>NW_019521362.1:2075-4282 GCF_002814215.2 Seriola lalandi dorsalis | reverse complement strand
CACCACTGCTCTAATACAAATACAGGAATCTTTCCAGGCTCCTGTAGATGTGACAGCTCTCATCATTTATAAAACAATCTGTCTCCTCAGACACAGAAGTAGAACCACACCAACAGGTTTTACTGCTCGACTGAGAGAAACAATAAATAATGTGAGAAAGAAAGAAGAAGAAAAACAGACAAGTTGAAACTTGACTTTCTCTGGTTCTTATGTAAATTTTATCACATGGTCTAATTAATAAATTAAACAACAAATAAACAGAGAACTGAAAGTCAGGACAAGCTGCTAAACTAGTAATGTACGGTAAATTAATTAATATTAATTAAATTAATGTAAAAGATAAAATCATGATTTCATATGAAAACACATAAACATTCACATATTTGTGTCAAGAAGGAAAATAAACCCAGAAATATAAAAACAACTTGGTCAGATATTGATCTCCATATTGGTTGTTACAATAATAAAAAACTAATTCATTTATAATGAGAATTTAAAAGTCACAAAGACACAGAGAGAAAAACATGTTGACATTGATCTGAATAAACAGGAAGTTCATGTTAATATTGATACAGAGCTTTGTCTGGATCACAATATGTATATGAATATTAATGTGCAACACGGAACTAAACAACAGAAAAACTGTCTCTGGTTTTTATCTCGTTGTTGCTGCTGAACTTTAGTTTATTCACAAAAAGCTTCTGCTCGCGGCCACTCAGGTGTTTTGACTCTCAGTCAGGACAGGATGTAGACGACGCCCTGAACCCGCGAACTGATCAGCTGTTATACGACTGATATTAACCTGAAGGATGCTGTCGTTTAATGACGTCACCTGATATTTTAATATTGATCAGCGCTAATCATTACCAATAATATTACGTCACACCTGTCTCTTATACACATCTTTGCTGCTTTTCATCGTCTCATATTAAATTGATTTTCTTTGGATTTTTAGTTTGAAAAAACAAAACTTTATGACATCACCTCAGACTCTGGAAGATTTTAATGAGAATTTATTTCTGCTCTTTACAATGTTTTATAAAATAAAATGATTAATTGATTACTGGAGAAAATAATCAGCAGATTAATCAATAATTAAAATGATTGTTAGTTGTAACCTAAACAACATAAACACAAACTCACTGTCAGATAGAGACAATTCAAATATCACAGTCAACAACAGTCAACAGTTCAGACTGTAACTGAACCTGACAGACTCTGGATCAGCACCTTAACAAATTAAAAGAAGCAACATGATTGTCCCAAATAATGTCAATAACACTGATTTCAAAATAAAAGATGAGTCACATTATGTTTGACGTTCATTTACAGCAGAGCAGCAGGTTTTACTTCAGTGACTCTGATGTTTGTGTCGATGTCCACGTCAAACACCAAGTGAACGTTTCTACTAAATCTGAATAAATTCTGGACGAACTTGAAAACATGATGAAAATGACACAAGATGAAAAAGCAGAGCTGGAGAATAAAACAAAGCAAATAGTAAAAATGAAGCATAAAGGTTGTAAAAGTCCTCAACAACACTGACGTCCAGACTCTTAGTCCGTCTGTGATTTTGTGTGGAAGCTGCCCCAGAGTGGAAACATCCCCCTTCACACGTCAGAGACCTAAACACATGATTTCTATCAGTGTCACTGAGGAACGGTTCAATGATCATCAGTTCAGTCTGCACTAACACACACACACTCTCTGCTGCCTCCACCTTGTTCACTCCAGTCTGTCTCCATATAATAACAGCTGGACTGTAACTGCACGTCCTTCACTCTCCTCTCCATCTTCATGTGTCGTTGGTCCAGCTGTGAATTATGGGCTGTTTTTACATGTTTTGTACCTGTACATGTCTTTATCAATTAATATGTTTTTATATGAATGTTAATGAACATTTTAAGATTGACGTGCTGTATAATTGTGGACGTATTATTTCAGAGTGACTATGTAACATCTGTCTGAGGACTGCAGATGGAAAACAGCCTTTTATCCTTCAGCATATTTACAGCAGTATCTATCAAGCTGCATATTCTGCATCAAACAAAGTAAGAAATGGATTAAAACGAGCTGAACAAGCTGTGTGACGCACCAGCCTCATCACATGATGAAGGTTTTCAACATTTAAACTACAGGTGTGGGTTTTATCACGTGCTACAGAGTGATGGGTCACTGTAATCGTTCCTGGATGACTTTCAAAATAA
>NW_019521362.1:0-1287 GCF_002814215.2 Seriola lalandi dorsalis | reverse complement strand
ATGTGGAGCTGAAACCCTCCTGGTGATTCAGAGGATGTTTCTTAACCATATCTTCTGTCTGCAGGAAAGAAAAGAAAATGACTTTCTTCATCATATTCAGGCTACAACACTTTACTGTTATCAGTGTGTGAACTTTCAAACAACTGAAAATACTGAATAAAATGATGCTGTTTAGAAATGTATTAATCACAAACAGGCATTAATATTACAGTGAACAAGTTTTACCATAGAGCTGATATTTATATCAAAATACATGGAGGCCAAGTTTAAACTACGTCCTGTCATCATCCTCTCTCCTCCACAGAAACAAAACCACATCTGTCAAAAAGATGACGCACTGGTTTAAAAGGTCAAACTCAGGGTCTCTGTTCTACAACACAAACACTGAGACGATGATGAACACATGGAGGAAATGAGTCACAATCACAGCTCTGCCTAAAGGACCTTAATGGACAGTTAGTTCCAACCAAGTGATCTGATTGGACGAGAGTCATTCCATGAGTGCTGATATACAGTATAACAGCACTGGGACCTTTAACTACATGTATCACTCCTCTTTATAGGGTTTCTTTTTAATCACATTAACGGTCGTTATTAATCTCAGATTGTAACAAACTTTGAAAGATGAAAATATTTCCAGAAATAACATTTGAAGTAAATGATGTGAGGTCGTCAGGAGAGGATGAAGGAAGAAGCCTGGACACACCTGAGGTTACGTGCAGACAGAGTAGCAAGCTAGTGTGCACTGTGCAGGTCAGGACAATGTTTCAGTATCAGTCCAGTTGAGAAACTATTTGTGTTGGTGTAGCCAAATAGATGATGAAATAAACTAACATCATAATGTGTTGTTGCTTATTTAACTAATTAATACTAATTAACTAACAAACTTGATATTTATTTTCAATTTCTTCAGTTAGAGCAATAGAACCAGAGGCCTCACAGATGGATCTCGGTGGATTTTGTATGAATCTACTTGGATATGTTGATTAAAATCTTTTTTTAAACTTACTTCTCCTGTAACACACGCAGAGTCCAACAAGCACAAGTACAACAACAGCTAAAACAACAACAGCCCAAGCAGCGATCTCTCTGGTGCCGGCGCTCTTTTCCCCTGAAATACAGAAACATATAATTAAAGTTAAACTCAGGATGTAAGTGTGAAGATGAACATGCTGCTAAAATACATGAGAACAAGCAAAGACATTTTTGCAAAAGTTACTTTGACACAAAAAAGATCTTGAAATTATATAAAATCTACAAAATATTTTCCATTGTACAAAAGGAATA
>NW_019521361.1:0-1556 GCF_002814215.2 Seriola lalandi dorsalis | reverse complement strand
AACAGCTGTTTACTTACGAGTCTTGCCAAGAGCTTCAGCCATCGCTGTGTTTACAAGACAAGGGGTTATAATACGTCCTCTGAGCAGTTACCTCTTCAGGGCTGCCTGGACGCTACAGTGACTCAGTATCGGAAAGTGACGAGACAGTCTGACAGCATCAGAGCTAGCTGGTTAGCATGCTAACTTCTAAGAGGAAAAGAAGCGATAGAAACAGAAGCAAAACAAGAGTTAACATTGGCGTTGGTTTCCACCTCTTGAGACAGCTGTTGGTAAGTAAAGTAATGCATGTTTCTTCTAGACTGGTCAGTAAACAGCTGCTAATGCTAATGTTAGCTACGCTGTGATAGTAAAACTTGTGGCACTGATTAATCTGTCGTGTTTTTAACATATGATATAAAAAGTTTTGAAGATAAATTTTACTTTTACAGTAAAAATCTAATATTTACCGCCAAATACTTGAGGCCACCAAGGGGAAAAAAGGGCCCCTGATGGCTCCTCATATTAACAATATTAATATTAATTTAGCAATGTCAATATAAACCCACTTAAACCTCCAGGAGTTGAGACACAGAGTTTGAAACTGGGACAATCCCAGACGAAGTATCAGCTCAGTTCATCAAACATTCTCCCACCTGTTGACCGTCACCTCTCACCGAACGTGTCCCTCCTCTGTCGTGCAGGTATAAACTGAGGAGGCCTCAGGTGTCGCGGCTCCGCTGCTCTCCACCTCTTCAGCTCTGACTCCTCATCAAATAACAAACACTACCTCCTTCCAAAATCCCATCTGGCATTGTGAGAGCTGAATAATCCGAGCACGTAGCGAGGGTTGAGCGAGCGCTCGTCAGGGCTCTGTGCTCCAGCGGCTGCAGTTGTGCTCGTGGAGTGGAACCTCCTCGCACAGATGTTGTGCGCCCCCGTTCACTCCCTTGCGAGATAGGTTTCCTTCTCGTGGATCTGTTTTGTGCGCTCGCATCATGTGAACATGGGTGGTTTTTATGTGAGCGACTTTTGACTAGTTGGGATTTAGGGGCGGATTGAAATACTGCCAAGATGTTGACGGTCGAGCAGCTCACTCTGAGCTTCAGAAACATGTGGGTGACGTCCATCTTTATTTACAAAAACTTCCCAATATGTCACCAGGGTATAAGTGGTACATGACGTTTCACCAGGGATCAATAAAGTTTTATCTGAACAGTAACATTCATTCACAAACTTGACTCCTCCCACCTGTGAGGTGCAGTTCCACCTTTGCTCCATGTTCACCAGAGGAAACCCTGCTGTTTCACAATAAAAGCAGAGACAAACAAAGCTGCAGTGAGAGGAGGAGCAACACAGGAAACGAAGGTCAGCGTCAACGTCTCACTCCAGAAATGAAAGGAAAGTCTGTCAGAGCAACAACTGAGCTGCAGCGGAGACGAGTCTGTTTCTCTCTGACAGAAAATTAAAGTGAGTCCATCAGGTCTTTGTCAACAACACAGCAGAGTCTCTACCAAACACTGGTGAGTACAGCTGATCATATTTACTGTTTGAACAACCAGCACTAACACAAATCTTCA
>NW_019521360.1:0-5255 GCF_002814215.2 Seriola lalandi dorsalis | reverse complement strand
GGGGGGGGGTTCTGATTTACAGCTCTGTGGTTTTTATGGACCATGTGACACTCATGCCTTTGGGTCTAACCCTTTGCAATGAGTTGGACTTCCTCCTCTGTCTCCTCACTCCATCCTGGTGAATCCCTCTGCTTGGACTACTTGATGAGAGCCAGACCACAGCTCAGAGGTGAGATGACGACCTCTAACCTGACTATTGGTCACAGTGTTAGCTGTGAGATTTCTCCTGTTCACTCCTTAATCCATTTTTAATCAAAATGAAAATGAAGAAACTATATGTTTAAACTGCGTACTTTTCAGCTAATTTTTTCACCATGCAGGAAAAAGCTTAAAAGACCAGCCCACCGTCTCTCCAGCTACATGTCCATGAGCAGTGACGAGGCAATGGATCATCCTACATTTAGAAAAAGACACCGTTCTGATGAACAGAGGTGAGAATTCAACACTGATTATGGTTTGCTTTTTGTCACCCACTCAGGTGTAATATATAAAGTTTTAAATGTGTATTTGGCCACTTATGAATAACCTAACATAGGTGGAGAGTAAACCTACAGTAAACCAGTTACACTGCATCTGCAAAAGCTAAGAAACTAATTTATGATAAACAATGTCAATGATAAAAGGGTTTCATCCACAGTTCAGGCTCAGTAAAGAGCTCAGTCAATTACTCCCCAACCTTATGAAATTTATTAATGACATATTTTTATCCTCTTTGACTGGCCAAAACATCTTTTTTTTAAACTATATTATTATTCTATTCCTTATGCACACACCAAAATTCAGAAAGCAAAGCATGTATTTAGGCACTTTAAAACAAACATCAGTATAAAACACATGAAATGACTTTCTTCTCAGGCAGAAAACAGTATTTTATTATGGTACTATTACTATTAGGGTACCCGCTAATAGAACATATCAAAATTTTGACTAAGGTATGAAATGATATTTGATTAAATAATTTCACATCGTTACTGTCTGGATAGTTCCTCTCCATCATCTATTAAGTCCATTCATGTCACAAAAGCAATAAATAATAATAATATATCCCCAAACGTTTTCAAATATCCTTTTTCCCTTTAATATATTAGTGAAGCTTGGTAGGTTAGTCTTTTTCCAACATAATACAGTCCATCAGTTTGTGTATTGCCCTTAATAATTCCTCACATAAAATCATGTTTACGTATAAAGTGGTGTCATAACCATGTTTTTTACTTGTGTTCTGTTCAGCACGTTTCTTTTCTCAGAAAACGATACAGAGGAGGACGTTTCAACAGATGATGGTTATATCGTCCCCTCTTCAGACCATCGGTGAGTCAAACTGGTCACACTGGCTGTAACATGAAAACAGCATTTTAAAATTTCAGCTGTTTAATTAGACGTTTTAGTTTTGCAGAACTGAAGCGTATAGAAGAGAAGGGAGGGGGTCCCTTGAACATCATGTACTGCAGCAGCTGGTGAGGCAGGATGGCTAACAAGTTATTTTCCCACCCTGGTCGTCTTCCTCTTTCCCACCAGAGTCCCTTTGGAGAGACCAGGTTCCCCTGAACTCAGTGGTGTGTCCAAGAGGAGTGAGAGGTCAAAAGGTCACCTCACCAATGTCAGAAAAAGACCCTCCTCTGATAAAAAGAAGTAAGTTTTACTAACATTAGAGTCTAACTCGCAGAAACACAGACTCTCTGAAATGAAACAAAATAAAGAACAACTCACAAAGGTGAATATACACTCACTGAGTAGTCACCAAGCAGAAAAACATCCATTAATGAACAACATGTCCAACCTTGAGGTGGATGAGCTACAACAAAATAATCCTCAGTCTTAGTGTCCACTGTGGGCAGTGTAAAAGATTTAGCTGGGATGTGTCGTTATGGGGGGGGGTGAATGTGATGAAATCACTGCTTGTCTAGGGAGTTGTTCACAACAGGGAAACGGGACAGTGGTTTTTCCTGATGTTTCAATTTGCTGCCAGTGTGAGGAAATATAGAAAACAGTCTGTGTATTGCCCTTAATAATTCCTCATATAAAATCCTACCTTAACCATATTGTAATGTTTACGTATAAAGTGGTGTCATAACCATGTTTTTTACTTGTCTTCTGTTCAGCACGTTTCTTTTCTCAGAAGAGGATACAGAGGAGGACAATGCAACAGATGATGGTTATATCGTCCCCTCTTCAGACCATCAGTGAGTCAAACTGGTCACACTGGCTTTAACATGAAAACAGCATTTTAAAATTTCAATAGCTGAATTAGACGTTGTAGTTTTGCAGAACTGAAGCTTATAGAAGAGAAGGGAGGGGGTCCCTTGAACATCTATGTGGGTTGTTCAGTGTATCTACTTCTCTGTTTCAATAAGTATTTGTCACCGCCCAGATTCAGTCCTAGCGTCCACTGTGGGCGGTGTAAATGATTTCCTGTGTTTCTGTCAGGAAAAAGTTGAAAAGAGAAACTTCTCCTGCACCGAGCTCTGTGTCCATGAGGAGTGAGAGGTCAAAGGAAATACCTCTGGCATTCAGAGATGGCTTGGCGTCCATGAGCAATGACTGGATGCTGAATCCATTTTTTCCAATTGATCAAAGGTGAGGACTTAACACTGCTTCCACTCCCACAGTCACACACATTCACGACTGGAAAATCAGCTGCCCAGTACAACCAGTTTGATCCAAGTCAACATTGGGCAACTCCATTGGAATAGTGACTAAACATAAACAGTGCTGACACACTCATTAGTGACTTCAATTGTGAGAAGAGCGATGACAAAGACCAGGGGCCTCATTTATCAAAGCATGAGAAGGACAACTTCTAAATGTCTGTGACAAAAGAGGCAGACAAGAAAAGACGAAGGGGAAAAATATTACAGACAGTGGACTTCAGGACATAAGTCTCTCTTTGAGTATATCCCTGCTCCACTACTGGTGTTATTGCATTTATTTTGTATTTCATTATTTCCACATGTTGTCACACAAGTGGTTAGTGCAAGCTGATGCCGTTAGATCACAAGTTATTTAGTTTGCACGGTTTGTCATGATCTCTCTACCCTAAATGAAATGATGTTTTGTCTGATGTTATTGTGTGACCACATCACCAGAGATCACCACAGAAATAAACAAAGTTCTGTTAAGTTAAACTGTTTTATAATGATTTTATTTATTTATACACTCTTCCACAAGTGGCTTGATGAATAAAAATACAGCACAGGGGCAGGTGACTGACAGATAATTCAATTTACATGATGGTCAGATAAAGAATTGGTCAAGACGCTGTGTACACACAGTTGATAAATTAGACCCCAGGTGGTGAGGGAGAGTGTGTTATACTGGGATATATGCCCTAGTCTAAAATGTAAATATTCTCCGTTGTTTCTTTCAGGAAAAAGTTGAGGAGTGAAGCTTCTCCTGCACCGAGCTCTGTGTCCATGAGGAGTGAGAGGTCAAAGGAAATACCTCTGGCATTCAGAGATGGACGCTGCTCTGCTGATCAGAGGTGAGGATTATGTGAATATGAAAACCTCCATCATTGCTTTCATCATTCACTCATGTACTGCAGCAGCTGGTGAGGCAGGATGGCTAACAAATTATTTTCCACCAGAGTGGAGAGACCAGGTTCCCCTCAACTCAGTGGTGTGTCCAAGAGGAGTGAGAGGTCAAAAGGTCACCTCACCAATGTCAGAAAAAGACCCTCCTCTCATAAAAAGAAGTAAGTTTTACTAACATTAGACTCTAACTCGCAGAAACACAGACTCTCTGAAATTAAATTAAATAAAGAAAGTGAATTTATAAAGTAAGTGTAACCAATTAATCCTCAGTCCTAGCGTCCACTGTGGGCAGTGTAAATATTCTCTGGTGTTTCTGTCAGGAAAAGGTTGAGAAGAGAAGCTTCTCCTGCACTGAGCTCTGTGTCCATGAGGAGTGAGAGGTCAAATGGTCACCTCATCAATTTCAGAAAAAGACCCTCCTCTCATAAAAAGAAGTAAGTTTTACTAACATTAGAATCTAACTCACTGACAGATTCTGAAATGAAACAAAATAAAAAACAACACACAAAGGTGAATATACACTCACTGAGTAGTCACCAAGCAGAAAAACATCCATTAATGAACAACATGTCCAACCTTGAGGTGGATGAGCTACAACAAAATAATCCTGAGTCTTAGTGTCCACTGTGGGCGGTGTAAAAGATTTCCTGTGTTTCTGTCAGGAAAAAGTTGAGGAGTGAAGCTTCTCCTGCACCGAGCTCTGTGTCCATGAGGAGAGAGAGGTCAAAGGAAATACCTCTGGCATTCAAAGATGGACGCTGCTCTGCTGATCAGAGGTGAGGATTATGTGAATATGAAAACCTCCATCATTGTTTTCATCATTCACTCATGTACTGCAGCAGCTGGTGAGGCAGGATGGCTAACAAGTTATTTTCCCACCCTGGTCCTCTTCCTCTTTCCCACCAGAGTCCCTTTGGAGAGACCAGGTTCCCCTGAACTCAGCGGTGTGTCCAAGAGGAGTGAGAGGTCAAAAGGTCACCTCATCGATGTCAGAAAAAGACCCTCCTCTCATAAAAAGAAGTAAGTTTTACTAACATTAGAATCTAACTCACTGACAGATTCTGAAATGAAACAAAATAAAGAACAACACACAAAGGTGAATATACAGTCAATTTGCTGCCAGTGTGAGGATATATAGAAAACAGTTTGTGTAATTCCCTTAATAATTCCTGACATAAAATCATACCTTGACCATATTGTAATGTTTATGTATAAAGTGGTGTCATTACCATGTTCTTTACTTGTCTTCTGTTCAGCACGTTTCTTTCCTTAAAATTTTAACAGCTTAATTAGACGTTGTAGTTTTGGAGGACTGAAGCTTATAGAAGAGAAGGGAGGGGGTCCCTTGAACATCTATGTGGGTTGTTCAGTATATCTACTTTTCTGTTTCAATAAGTATTTGTCACCGCCCAGATTCAGTCTTAGTGTCCACTGTGGGCGGTGTAAATTATTTCCTGTGTTTCTGTCAGGAAAAAGTTGAGAAGAGAAGCTTCTCCTGCACCGAGCTCTGTGTCCATGAGGAGTGAGAGGTCAAATGGTCACCTCATCAATTTCAGAAAAAGACCCTCCTCTCATAAAAAGAAGTAAGTTTTACTAACATTAGAATCTAACTCACTGACAGATTCTGAAATGAAACAAAATAAAGAACAACACACAAAGGTGAATATACACTCACTGAGTAGTCACCAAGCAGAAAAACATCCATTAATGAACAACATGTCCAAC
>NW_019521359.1:0-3135 GCF_002814215.2 Seriola lalandi dorsalis | reverse complement strand
ATTCGGTTTTCTATGATCATATACAGTATGTATTAATTTCTTCAGTTTGTAATGTAGCCGCACTGTAGATCATGCAGCTTGGATTGCAATGGGCCGAAACACTGATCTGTGAGATCTTACATACACAGGTGTGTGCCTTTCCAAATCATGTCTAAGCAAATGACTTTAACACAGGTGAACTTTTAACAAGGTACAGAAAGCAAAGTACAAAAGTTTCCACAACCTACTTGTAACACATTTAAGGGAATTGGCAAAGTCAAGACAAGTTCTGAGGGCCGAGAAAACTTTGTCTACTGGACAGAAAGATGAGGCTGAACCTCACATGTGACTGCAGAGAAGCTGCAGGAAGCTTCATCTGACACAGGGGTGGTGCTGCGCCGTGCCACTGTGCAGCGTTGACACACGAACAGGGTCTACATGGAAGAGTCACCAGAATATACCTGGCCTTTGACCTTATCACAAAAGTCAAGGTCTGAAGTCTGGAGAGCAACATCTGGAAAAGCCAGAGGTGTTTTGCAAACAAGTTAAGACTGAGATCTTTGGTCACAATCACCAATCTTCAGAGTCTCGCTGCAGTCTGCACTCTGAGAGACTCAAACTCTTCTGTCTGGACCATCAGCAGCCAGTTTGTGTCGTCTGCAGAGATTCAGAAAAACACACCAACCACAGATTCAGACCCATCGATGAAGCTGCTCGACAACACAAGAAGGAACTTCAGGAAACTCTGGAGCCCTTAAAGAAGAAGTTAAAGGGTTGTGAACAAGTTAAAGAGGAGTTTGATCAAACAGCAGAACACATTAAGGTCCAGGCCCAACACACAGAGAGGCAGATTAAGGAGCAGTTTAAGAAGCTTCACCAGTTTCTAGAGGAGGAAGAGGAGGCCAGGATCACTGCTCTGAGGGAGGAAGAGGAGCAGAAGAGTCAGATGATGAAGGAGAAGATGGAGGCTCTGAGCAGAGAGATAGCAGCTCTGTCACACACAGTCAGAGCCACAGAGGACGAGCTGAGAGCTGAAGACGTCTCATTCCTGCAGAACTACAAGGTTACAGTGGAAAGAGTCCAGCGGCGCCTCCTGCTGGATGATCCACAGCTGCACTCAGGAGCTCTGATAGACCAGGCCAAACATCTGGGCAATCTGACCTTCAACATCTGGAACAAGATGAAGGACATGGTCTCCTACAGTCCTGTGATTCTGGATCCAAACACTGCTCATCCAGAATTCATCCTGTCTGAGGATCTGACCAGTGTGAGACGAGGACAGAAACAGAAGCTTCCTGACAATCCAGAGAGGTTTGATAAATACCACTGGGTCCTGGGGTCTGAGGGTTTTAACTCAGGGACTCACAGCTGGGATGATGAAGTTGGAGACAATATATACTGGTCACTGGGTGTTGTAGCAGAGTCTGTGCAGAGGAAGGGAAAGACACAGTCTGGATTCTGGAGAATAGGTTTCCATGACGGAAAATACTCAGCACGGTCACGACCAGCTCCACCCACTGTTCTGTCAGTGAAGAAGAAGCTCCAGAGGATCAGAGTGAATCTGGACTGGAACAGAGGAAGTTTGTCGTTCTCTGATCCTGATACTAACGCACACATACACACCATCACACACACTTTCACTGAGAAGCTGTTTCCATACATTAGAACTGTTAATAAACTGAAGATCTCACCACTGAAGGTCTCTGTGACAGTGGAACAGAGCAGTTAGAGATAAAGAGGATGATCATTAGTGCCTCGGGGCAGAGCCATCTATTAATATTCCTCAGACTTATTATTATTCTTCCGACAAATTTTGGTGTGTAACTCGTCCCGCAGCTTTGAGAAAACCCGGTAATATATACATCAAAATACATCAGCATGAAAATCTTGTAGCTGTTCACCTTTGAGGTCAGTCTCTAAAACTGACATCTTTGGTAATATATACATCAAAATACATCAGCATGAATATCTTGTAGCTGTTCACCTTTGAGGTCAGTCTCTAAAACTGAGATCTTTGGTCACAATCACCAAACCGACACTATCACTTTACATTCCTGCAATGAATCAATAGTTTGGAATGAAACACACCCTGTATAACTGGTGGAGCAACAATATTTATCAAAGGAGATCTGACGAAGCTCCACCCCTCACCTGATTCACCTGAAACAAACCCTGAAAAAATTTGTTATTCTTCACTAAAGAGACACAGACTGAAAAACAGACATCAGATTCACCTTCAGACCAAACCTACAACTTCCTCTGAGTGAGTCCAGCTACAGGAGAGAGACGTGGGAAACTACAACACTGCTGCTTCAACCTGCTGAAACTCCACACTGAAGGTGAGTTTGACAAAAACCACGACTCAAAGTGAAAGTACATCTCAGTGAAGTTAGTAGAGGACTGACTGTACTTTCTGTCTGCAGTGTTTTCAGCTTCACTCACAGAGTAAATGGCTTCCAGATCAGAGGAGGATTTCTGCTGTCCTGTCTGTCATGAGGTCTTTAGAGATCCTGTTGTTCTGTCATGTAGCCACAGCTTCTGTAAAGACTGTCTGAAGAGCTGGTGGAGAGAGAGACCAACACCTGAGTGTCCAGTTTGTAGGAGAAGATCTGCAACACTCCCACCTTCAAACCTGGCTTTAAAGAACCTGTGTGAGGCATTCAAACAGGAGAGAGATCAGAGATCTTCAGAGTCTCTCTGCAGTCTGCACTCTGAGAGACTCAAACTCTTCTGTCTGGACCATCAGCAGCCAGTTTGTGTCGTCTGCAGAGATTCAGAAAAACACACCAACCACAGATTAAGACCCATCGATGAAGTTGCTCCACAACACAAGAAGGAACTTCAGGAAACTCTGGAGCCCTTAAAGAAGAAGTTAAAGGATTGTGAACAAGTTAAAGAGGAGTTTGATCAAACAGCACAACACATTAAGGTCCAGGCCCAACACACAGAGAGGCAGATTAAGGAGCAGTTTAAGAAGCTTCACCAGTTTCTAGAGGAGGAAGAGGAGGCCAGGATCACTGCTCTGAGGGAGGAAGAGGAGCAGAAGAGTCAGATGATGAAGGAGAAGATGGAGGCTCTGAGCAGAGAGATAGCAGCTCTGTCACACACAGTCAGAGCCACAGAGGACGAGCTGAGAGCTGAAGACGTCTCATTCCT
>NW_019521358.1:9589-11111 GCF_002814215.2 Seriola lalandi dorsalis | reverse complement strand
TGCTGTACAACCCCATACCCTACTAGGCTCCACCCACAGTGGTATCACAGTCCCGCCCCCTGGATTTCAAGCTGTTGACCACATCAACATAAACAACTCATGCTAATATTTTTACTCGATGAGTATATAAAATCCAAATGTGTGTCCAAACCCTGAAGCATAACAACAGACTTTGGACAAAATCATGGAAACAACCTGATGTTTGAAGTCACCAAATCACAATCGCAAAAACAAATAAAAGTAAAGTAAAATAAGTTTCATCCAGTTTATCTAATTAAAATAAAAACTAAATTAATATAGAAAATACTGATGCTAAAAAAGTTGTGACAGTCACCAGTTTTGGATCACTGTTGTCTGCTAAAACGTAATGTTTGTAACTCCAAGAATTTATCTTCCTATCCTTCAAATTAGGTTTTACATAGATATTTCATATCTACTGTATTTTTCCACTCTCCATGTCCATACTTTCCAATGTAACAACATGCGGTCAGGTTGAGCTGAAATAAATGACACAGCTAAACAACAACGAGGATTCATGACTGGTGAAGGTGGAATCAAGTGAAACAAAGATTGTTATTATTTCTAAAACCAGAAAGTTAATGAGTTTTACACCAAGATGGAGATGACTCACAAATGAGGCCAAAAAGTGAACAATCGATATATCTAACTGAAGCAAGGACAGTGATAAAATGAACACAAACATTAAAATTTTACAAAAATTCATAAAATTAAATACCTCACACACGTAACACTTTGAGTTTAACCACGTCTTGACTCAGTTTTAGTGTCATTTTTGTATAAATTTTTTTCTCTCAACTTCCTGCCATAAGCAACTATACACAGTACCATCAAGTGTAAAAAAAATTAGTATTCAAATCAAATTATTTTAATAATGATTTTTATTCGCAGTGCATCTGAAAGCCTTGGAATCTTAGGACACAGTGACAAGGCAGGATATTTAAAGACTTACAGGCACTGACAGTGACAAAGCATCTTATTGTGCCATGGCGGCCATGATGGAAACCTTCCATGTGTTTTTATATTGAGTGTTAGAACATTAATATCAAACAGTGAAACAAATGAGTACATTAGCATATCAGTATCCACAAAAACCTACTAGAAGGTCAATTCAGTGCCTGAAAAATGAAAAAAAGTTTCCCACCCCCCCTAAACCCGTTGACTAAAGGAAATGAGCCGAAGCACAGAGACAGAAAAAAGTGACACCTCTGCAGATACAGTTTTACAAACATGAAAAGAAACACTTCAGTAAAACATTTCAGAGAGAGGAGAGAATGAAATTAGTCTTACCAGGATCAGTGGAGTAAAGGAGAGGAGGTGAAGAAGAGACAGAGCAAGGCAGAGGAAGGAAAGAGGAGGAGGAGGAAGAGGAGGAGGAGGAGGAGGGTCATGCTGACGGGACAAACGACAGCTGACCCCCAAAATAACCTGAGAGGCTCAGTTCACACTCAGAGCTCAGGGCCATGAGGGTGTGTGTGTGTGTTTGTATTCATACAAGAGTGTG
>NW_019521358.1:0-4659 GCF_002814215.2 Seriola lalandi dorsalis | reverse complement strand
AACTTCTGTGTTAAGACTGTTTTCCCGATGCCAGCCACTCCCTTTGTCATCACTGTTCTGATTGGTTCATCTCTTCCAGGTGAGGCTTTAAAGATGTCTTCTTGTCTGATGGTTGTTTCTGGTCTGTGTGGTTTCCTGGATACTGTTTCAATCTGTCTGACCTCATGTTGATCATTGACCTCTCCAGTCCCTCCCTCTGTGATGTAGAGCTCTGTGTAGATCTGGTTCAGAAGGGTTGGGTTTCCTGCTTTAGCGATCCCCTCAAACACACACCGGAACTTCTTCTTCAGGTGAGATTTGAGTTTACGTTGGCAAATTGTAGCATGACTTTCTAGATGAATAAAGAACAAATAAGATAAATAAATAAATTATAAAGTCAATATTTCAACATTTCATTCCCCTAAAGAATAAGTATATTAATATATTTTCCTCTCCCTCTTGTGACTGTTGGAGCCATTAAGAGCTTTAAGTTAAACAAGTAGATTCCTCAGATCTGTGTGAGCAGCATTTTAAGTTTGTGTTTATAATTGCCTGATGCTCACCTGTGTAGGTATTGATTGCTGGATAGGAGCCAGCTGTGTCTGCAGCGCAGACAACCTATAAGTAGGGTTCGGTGTTTGTTGGAGGGGAAGTTAGAGAATGGTGAGCAACAGTTTTCCGACATTTTAATTTGAGAAGAGTCAACCGGAACATATCATTTATTAAATCTCAGTTTCAGTTGCTGCTGCTTTTTGTTCTAAGTGTGTGTCAATTACTCCATCTAACCTCTGGAGGTTACTTTTTTTTTATTGGAATAACCATGATATAAGTCAGAAAACTTGCTAAAAGACTGTTGGTTTGGTTGGCAAAGTACGGACAAGCTGGATCACTGTGTGAAGGACAGGTTGCAGAGATAAGCTGTGTGCTGTGGAACAGAAGGACACGCTTACCAGTTTGATGAAAGAATGCATCAGTCGTGAGTAAACCAAAGAATGAATGGATCTTGTCTATGTACGACAGGATGTAAATAAACAAGAAAGCGCTGTATGAATAAAATAAACACATGACTTCGTGGGTAAAGTCTGCTCTTGTTGATGTCATGAATGGAAGTTAAGCATGGTATGAGAGATGTCTGTGCAAATAAACACACTGCAACTTGTGGGGGAATGCACAATGGGGCGAAACAGTGACCCAACCCAATATATATTTTTAAAAAATGTCAGAAACAAACTAAGAGTGATGCTGAAGCTGAGGATCTTTTGAAATCAACGCAGAGGAAAACTGCAAAGCATGCACAAGGAAACTTAATGAAATAAAAGCTTTGCTTCTGGAATGTGGAAATGTTGATCATGTCAATGAATGCATGGTCATATTCAAACAAGCTATTGAATAATTCATCAAGGTGCACCAATCTGTGCAAGAACTCCTCATCAGAGGAGGGAAAACAGAATGACCATGTGGATTGGTATGGGCCCAGGATAATGAATTTGAAATACTTTTTACTTTCCTGTTCATGTTCCTTGTGTTTTTCTGTTAGAAAATTATATCTTTCCACCTACTCCCTTGTGTTTGGTCTGCATTTGGGTCCAGCCTACCTTAAACTGTGACAGACACACTACAATCTCAATCCTTTATTTAGATCTGTGTAAGCAGCATTTAAAGTTTGTGTTAGTAATTGCCCGATGCTCACCTGTGTAGGTGTTGATTGCTGGATAGGAGCCCGCTGTGTCTGCGGCTCGGGCAGCACATAAGTAGGGTTTGGTGTTTGTAAGAGGGGAAGTTAGAGACGAGCGAGCAACAGTTTTCTGACCAGGCTCACGTTTTAATTTGAGAAAAGTCAACTGGAATATATAATTTGACTCTCAGTTTTAGTTGTTGAAAATAACATAAGTCCGTGTGTGCTTTTTGTTCTAGGTGTGTGTCGATTACTCCATCTAACCTGGTGGTTATTATTTTTATTGGATTAACCATAATAGTGATGTTAGTAAATGTGTTGTTTATCCATCAAGTTAAATCTTCAGAGAAATCCTCTTACTGCTCTGCAGACAGTCAGCCAGCTCCTCCTGCTTCATTCTCCTCAGGAAGTTGAGTGTGATCTTCAGAAATGCCTCTCTGTTGCTCCTCTGCTCTTCATCCTCACCATCCAAAACCTCTAAGCATTCTGGGTAATCTGGTCTCAGGACCCTCTGGACTCTTTGCAGCTCGTTCTTCACAAAAGTGGCAATGTTCTCCTCCAGCATCTGGAACAGATGATAAAATTAATATGTTTATAGGAGACATAGGTAGACGAGGAGGAGCACAGTGTGTGTGGGTGTGTGTGTGTGTGTGTGTGTGTGAGGCAGAGGGAGTGGTTCAGGTGGGAGTAGGTGTGTGTATAAAGGTGTGCACTTACCAGGTGATCAGATGTCAGAGAGTCAGGGCTGGGTAGTAGCCATAATTTTTGTTGACCGCTAACGCTAAACTCTACCCACTTATCCATTAATCTCCCTTTTGTACCTGTTCAATCTGCCAGTATCATTTTTTCATACATCCATCCTCGCTGCGCTGTGACAGCTCTGAACCTATTTTACGCAATAAATACGACAAAAGTCTCTCTGGATCTCAACGTATCTTTCATCATACCCTCCTGGCGCGTCACAAAACTATGAACCTGAGGACTCAACCTCATACTCTCAGCGGCTCATAGGATTATAGCCGCTACAAACTTTATTTAGAAAACATGTGATTCATGTGTGAGTCTGAAGGCCTCCTGGTCGAAACAGAGCAGCATGTTTCTGAGTGGTAGTTCAGCATTTAATCTGTGGTTGATGTAGTTAAATAGTAAAAGTGTGATTGTAGATGTACAGACCATAAATATGGAGTCCAGGTCTGGTTGATGCTGCTGGACAGACTGATCACTGTGGACCTCTGAGCTTTCCTGCTGAACTCTGTGGAGAAAACATCAACTTTAAGGAAAATGAATGAAATATAACACAACTTATTAAAGGTGACTGATGAGTTCAAATTCTTCCAGTGATGAAATGAGGGTGGCAGACTCGGTCATGAGTCAAAGGCAAGAAGGAAATGAGGATGTTTCACAAGAGGTGTGTGTTTCAGCAACAATCTGTGCTCATCTCAAAATCTAAATAGAGAACTACAAACATCCCGAAGCAGGTGCCACCCTGAGCTGGTAAAACAGGGTCAGAGGAAGGGATGAAGAGCTGGCTGTGGACACATAGAGGGGAGATGTAGAAGTTTTGCTGGCCAATGGATCTGCCTGACCACACTCAATCACGTAATGATGCCACCTACATTTAGCAAACCAAGTTGGTGTTAATGCATGGATAAAATTTTATTTCCCAAAACGTTTGGTCGGAAGGTTGAAGATGAGTGGCTGGCTGTGCTCTCTTTAGCTGGTGGTTTGCCAAAAAATCTACAATACATTTTTCCTCAACTGTGATTTTAACTTTCGATTAGCTATCAATGCTACAGCAGCAGGATGTAAACTTACGAATCCTATCATAAAATTGACATCCGTCTTGCACTGCCTCTGATTGGCTAATGATCGTTACCAGACCTGCTGAAAAAGCCTCCAGATGGTGATGGATAAGAAGATCTGATTTCTTGTATGGTAATACTAGGACACAAGTCAGGGTCTCATCAGTCTTAGGTGGGTCACCTTGTTAAAAGGTCCTAGAGGCCCAATGAGTGCACAGGCACTTTCACCAAAAACAATGTGCAACAGCCAGCAACCAGGATGTTCATGGATGATCTCACAGTGACCACAGCATCAGTCCTGGGCAGCAGAGCAATCATCCAGGGTTTGGAAAACCTTATTAGTTGGGAACAATTACAGCTTAAGTTAAAAGCCTGAATGTCCTCTGATGTCCCTCTGACTAATTTTTTTTTGTTGACAAGGTGTCACCAACAACTGCGGCTACCTAAGCAGGCAGCTTAGTCCTACAACATGACATGATTCCTCTTCTCAGGAGAGTCAGATAACAACAAAGTTTAGTTTTAAAGGTTGACCTTCCATCAGCAGGTTGTCCACCTTTTTAAAAACCTCATGGTTTATGTTTTTGCTATGCAAGGCAATAATGGCGTGACTTCAACACTCGGAGCCTGAGAACATGCTTTCTCCCACATTTCACTAAATGTAGAATTATATTGTTTGCTCTCAAGCACCGTCACAAGATCCCCAGCCATCCAGTAATTCTCATGTCGACGTTATTTGGCACACAGTTATCAGGGTTACTGCTCTGTTGTGAGGGAATGCATTGAGATGGTTGGACGCCTGGTTATGTCTTTTAAAATGGGGAAGCAAACCTGGAAGTTACATAATCAGCGGGGGGTCCCAGACAAACATATTTGGATTTAAAACGGATTTCCTGCACTTTGGCACCACCTAACCTCTCAGATTAAGTTAAGTAACAGCTCCCTGCACTAGTCTAGATTAGATTTGAGTGACCTGCATCATGGAGAATGTATTCTGAGAGAAGAGGTGTCATGGTTTGCTATGGCAGACACTTTTTGTTAGTTTTGTTTTGGACTTTTTGCACTTCCTGTTTTATTTTGTAATTGGTTTCCATGTGTGTCAGTGTTTTTGCTTCCTGTCTTGGTCCTGTGTCTGTGGTGATTGTCTGCCCCGCCCTAATGTGTTTCACCTGTGTTCAATCACCCTTGCCTCCCTTGTCTATATAG
>NW_019521357.1:0-760 GCF_002814215.2 Seriola lalandi dorsalis | reverse complement strand
GATTCAGATCTGGAAAAACTAAACTGTTGAATGTTGAAAAACAAAGTGGAAACAAGAAAATTTGAACTTCCTCTAGTGTTTTCAACATGTATGAGTTTAAAATGTTACATTAATGTTTCTTTAGTATTTGTGTAAAAACTTACTTCCAACATCCAGTCTGGTTCCTCCACCAAAAGTCCACCACAGTGATACAAAGTCATTGAGCCGTCGTACAAAAACCTCTCACTGTAGAGAGACACGGCTCTCTGACTCTGAAACAAACAAACTCACCAGAATCAGTCTGTTAGTAATATTTTTTCAGCAGGTGTGAGAAATGACAACCACAGAACAATATTTATAAAATTAACAATATTCTACATTTATTCATTTTACAGAAAAATCAAGCTTTTGCTTCAATTTTAATATATATAATATATATGTAAGAAAACAAAATCAGAAAAAAAGTTACTCAGACATGAAACCTAAACCACATGGAAATAAGTATTAATACATCCTGATCAATACTCTGATCAACTGATTGATCCATTGATAAACAGCATGATCAGAGTGATCCAAGTCCCTGCTGGAGCCAGTCAGAGCATTTCCATAGAGAGCCACTTTGCATCAGCAGCACCATGCTCCAGTGCTCTGGGAGAGTTTATAGTCCTGAGAGTTGAAGACTGGATGACTGACAGCTGTCCTTCATGACAACAGAAGACACAGAAATCCTCCTCATCAGAAACATGACTTTGGTCTCCGTCCTCATCTGGACTCTCCTCTG
>NW_019521356.1:0-808 GCF_002814215.2 Seriola lalandi dorsalis | reverse complement strand
GTAAGGCATAAAAAGTCATAAAAACGTCATAGTATAGTAAGGCAAAAAAAGGTCATAGTATAGTAAGGCATAAAATGTGAAAAAATGTCAAAATATTTTAAGGCATGAAAATGTGAAAAAACTTCATAGTATAGTAAGGCAAATAAAAGTCATAGTATAATAAGGCATAAAAATTTCAAAAAAACTTCATTATATAGTAGGGCATAAAAAATGTCAAAAAACGTCATAGTATAATAAGGAAAAAAAATGTTATAGTATTGTAAGTCTTGAAAATGTCATAGTATAGTAAGGTAGGCCAAGGCCAGGATTTGAACTCACAACCTTCTGGTTGAAAGGCAAAAGCTTTGACCACTGCACCACCAACATAGCCTTGAAAGAGTGTATTGTAGTAAGTGATAAAAACGTCATAGTATAGTAAAGCAAAAAAATATGAAAAAACGTTATAGTATTGTAAGTCATGAAGATGTCATTGTATAGTAAGGTAAAAAAAAAAGATAAAAAATCGTCATAGTATTGTAAGGCATAAAAACGTCATAATATAGTAAGGCAAAAAAATGTCAAAAAACATCCTTGTATAGGAAGGCAAAAAATTTCATAGTATAGTAAGGTATGCCAAGACCAAGTTTGAACCCACAACCTTCTCATTGAAAGGAAAGAGCTTTGACCACTGAACCACCAATACACTCTTGAAAGAACATATTAGTAGTAAACCATGAAAACGTCAAATTATAGTAAGGCAAAAAAAAGTCAAAAAACGTCATAGTATAGCAAGGCATAAAAACGCCATAGTATAGTAAGGCAAAAAATG
>NW_019521355.1:0-1340 GCF_002814215.2 Seriola lalandi dorsalis | reverse complement strand
ACAACCAGAACCACAACAACAACCACAACAACAACCACAACCACAACAACAACAACTACAACAACCCCCACAACAACAGCCACAACCACAACAACAACAACAACTACAACAACTACAACAACCCCCACAACAACAGCCACAACAACAACCACAACCACAACAACAACTACAACAACTACAACAACCCCCACAACAACAGCCACAACAACAACCACAACCACAACAACAACAACTACAACAACTACAACAACCCCCACAACCACAGCCACAACTACTCCAACAACAACAACCAGAACCACAACAACAACAACTACAACAACCCCCACAACCACAACCACTACAACAACCAGAACCAAAACAACAACCACAACTACTACAACAACCCCCACAACCACAACCACAACAACTACAACAACAACAACCACAACAACAACTACAACAACCCCCACAACCACAACCACAACTACTACAACAACAACAACCACAACAACAACTACAACAACCCCCACAACCACAACCACAACTACTACAACAACAACAACCAGAACCACAACAACAACCACAACTACTACAACAACAACAACCACAACCACAACCACAACCACAACAACAACCAAAACTACTACAACAACCACCACAACAACAACTACAACAACTACAACAACCCCCACAACCACAACCACAACTACTACAACAACAACAACCAGAACCACAACAACAACCAAAACTACTACAACAACCACCACAACAACAACTACAACAACTACAACAACCCCCACAACCACAACTACTACAACAACAACAACCACAACCACAACAACAACCAAAACTACTACAACAACCACCACAACAACCACAACTACTACAACAACCCCCACAACAACTACAACAACAACAACCACAACCACAACAACAACCAAAACTACTACAACAACCACCACAACAACAACTACAACAACTACAACAACCCCCACAACAACAACCACAACTACTACAACAACAACAACCACAACCACAACAACAACCACAACTACTACAACCACCACAACAACAACTACAACAACCCCCACAACAACAACCACAACTACTACAACAACCACCACAACAATTCCCACAACAACCACAACAACAACCACAACAACCACAACTACAACCACCACAACTCCCACAACAACCACAACTACTACAACAACCACAACAACCCCCACAACAAAAACAACTACAACAACCCCCACAACAACAACCACAACCACAACAACAACCACAACAACAACTACCACAACAACAACCACAACTACTACAACAACCACCACAACAACAACTCCCACAACAACCACAAC
>NW_019521354.1:2781-3220 GCF_002814215.2 Seriola lalandi dorsalis | reverse complement strand
TATTTCATAAAATAAAACTGATGTTTGTTGTTCGACCTGAATCTGATGAGAACATTCTCTCTGATTTCATGTCTCCAGCTGTGACTCCTCCTCCCCTGTCCGTCTCTGAGTGTGTGTGTGTGTGTGTGTGTGTGTGTTGTGGGTGTGGCCTACCTCATCTGGCACCTGGCTCACTTCCACACCTGTTTACAATGTGTGTTTCTGCATATATGTATATATATGTATGCATGTATAAGTCTAGGCTAAGAAAGTTGTGTGTTCTTGTAAATATATTTTGACAGTTTCCTCATCAACATAAATCTATTTATTTATTTGCTTTTCAAACACACTGTCCTACAACAGGAGCAGCAGCACTCAGAACAACAACATACGGCCGGCAGAGCTGGAACATGAAGAGTGTAAATACAGGGGGTGATGATGAGGGAGCGGGGGGGGGCAT
>NW_019521354.1:0-1420 GCF_002814215.2 Seriola lalandi dorsalis | reverse complement strand
CCCCCCCCCCCCCCCCAGCAGGCAGACCAGTGTGTGAAGCTAACCCAGTTACATTCACTGGTGCTGCGGTCGTTACGTCCACATCGACTGAAACACCAAAACCTGCTTCTGAATCTCTTCAGGAATAAATCAGTGATAATCAAGATTTCAGCAAAAACATTACTCACAGAAAACCCGCTAACTAGCGTAGCACTAGCGAGTTAGCCTAGCGTGCTAATGTTAAGAGAATGAACATGTGGACTGTCAACTCTTTTTTGGTATGTCCTTCATAATAAATGGTTTGCAGAATTTTTCACATTACATGTTAGAAATTACACAAATAAAGATCAAAGGAACGTTAAGAGTTGTGAATATGACATGTTCATCATCTGAAAGATTATTGCAGTTATCTGCTCTTTCTCTGTTAATAATGTTATAGAGAGAAGGTCTAGACCTGCTCTATTTCAAAAGTGCAGAGACCTCCTGTTTTAAACCCAATTTGCATATATTTGCATATGTAAATGTAATGAGCTTATAACAGAAGAGCTGTAAGGACAAAATGCATTTATGAGACCTGATTTGAAACGAAACATATTCTAGTTTCTGAAAATGTGCTTGTTTTGCATGTGACTCCAACCTAAACCACATCAGCTCATACATGGTGTTTTTTAGTATTTTTCAGTCCTCGCCTGTAAAAAAGTCACATTACATAACAACCAACAGGATCTACTTTATACAAGAACAGTGAAAAAGCTCCACAGTACTTTTACATCTTGTCAGAAACTGCTCTGTGAAGCTTCAAGGCCTCTAGGACTAATAGTTTAGTTTAGTAAAGCTTTATAGTTTATTTTCGACTGGCGCCCATAAACCTCTCTAAAGGAAAACTGGGAGAAATGTGCTTTAACTCTTTAATATGAAATAATAGAAAACATGAAGCATTTTCCTTTAGGAACCATTAAAACAGAGCCGATCCCTGCTCTCAGCTGTTTCCACATCTCTCAAAGCCTATTGGTCTTCACTCTGAAGTGCCCTCCCCCCTAGTTCGCTCTGATTGGTCAGGGGAGACGTCTATCTACAAGCTAGAGTCATTCAAAAACGCTTTGAGAAGAAAAACTTTTTTTTCTCAAACTTCTTGCGCTAGTTAGCTCTCGGTTACACTCGGTTACACTCGGTTACACTCGGTTACGCTCGGTTACGCTCGGTTACACTCGCCTTCTTCCCCCGCCCCCCTGACATGAAATCTGATTGGATCTTCAGAGGGAGGCCGCCATTTTGTAGCCAGAGAGCTAACAAACAACAACACACCTGCAGATGGAGGGAAGGAGGGAGAGCCGTCGCTCGGTCGTCTGCTTCGGACTTCTCACGACAATATTCACAACCTGGAATACTTTTCTAAGGATCCCTTGTTGTTTCTGAGACCTGTGGACCGTTACGGACTAAA
>NW_019521353.1:2176-2778 GCF_002814215.2 Seriola lalandi dorsalis | reverse complement strand
TCAATGGGCCGCATAATGTGGAAGTAACCCGGAGGCCAGAACCATTTTTGGCGTATACACCAGGCGAGCAATTCGTATAGGATCGAATGGGCTCCATCTTTAGATCCAGCGTCCTGTTATAATAACATCCATGGTTTCGTTTGGCGCTCAGAGCTTTAGTGACAGGAAGTAAGTTCTAAAAGTTTACCAGAGAATTCCCCTGAGCTTCCTGTCGCCTCGTACCAGAAGAAGAGAGCTGTTTAACATGTACTTGATGATCATCAAAGAGTAAATTTATTGCGTGAATCTCAAAGACAAGTTTCATTAAACATCATCTGTGACTGATCAGAGGCTGAACACAGAATCAAATATCACTAAGCAGAAAACCAATAAAGCCGCTGAGCAGCTCAGAGGAACCAGCTGTTGGTACGAAGCTCTGAGGTCACAGGTGAGAGAAGGTAGATCATGAGTCGGGACTGTCTGTAATTATAATGGACGTGTTTCCTGTTTACAGATGACAATAAAACACATTGTGTCTGTCATTATAGTTTATATATGGACTTTTATAGCATTCAGAAATAACTCAGCTTAGTGCAACAGTTTCAACACAGCCAGTGCACATC
>NW_019521352.1:0-1370 GCF_002814215.2 Seriola lalandi dorsalis | reverse complement strand
CCATCCATCATCATCCATCCATCAATCATCCATCCATCAATTCATCCATCAATCATCCATCCATCCATCCATCAATTCATCCATCCATCAATTCATCCATCCATCCATCAATTCATACATCCATCCATCAATTCATCCATCCATCATCATCCATCCATCAATCATCCATCCATCAATTCATCCATCAATCATCCATCCATCCATCAATTCATACATCCATCCATCAATTCATCCATCCATCATCATCCATCCATCAATCATCCATCCATCAATTCATCCATCAATCATCCATCCATCTATCCATCAATCATCCATCCATTAATTCATCCATCCATTAATTCATACATCCATCCATCAATTCATACATCCATCAATCATCCATCCATCAATTCATCCATCCATCAATTCATCCATCCATCCATCAATTCATACATCCATCCATCCATCAATCATCCATCCATTAATTCATCCATCCATCAATTCATCCATCCATCCATCAATTCATACATCCATCCATCAATTCATCCATCCATCCATCAATTCATCCATCAATTCATCCATCCATCATCATCCATCCATCAATCATCCATCCATCAATTCATCCATCAATCATCCATCCATCCATCCATCCATCAATTCATCCATCCATCCATCAATTCATACATCCATCCATCAATCATCCATCCATCCATCCATCAATCATCCATCCATCAATCATCCATCCATTAATTCATCCATCCATCAATTCATCCATCAATCATCCATCCATCCATCCATCAATCATCCATCCATCCATCCACCCATCAATCATCCATCCATCAATCATCCATCCATCAATTCATCCATCCATCATCATCCATCCATCCATCAATTCATCCATCAATTCATCCATCCATCCATCAATTCATCCATCAATTCATCCATCCATCATCATCCATCCATCATCATCCATCCGTCCATCATCACACGCTCACCCTGACAGTGCTGAGAGCTGAGGTCAGCAGGTCTCCATTGATCCACTGTGTAACTGTAAGTTGTATAAATAGAGTGAATAGAGTGTGTGTGTGTGGAGCAGCTGCAGCTGCAGCGATGAGTCTCAATGATCATGAATAATCAATAACTGTTCACTATAGAACAAACTACTGACTGTGTTTCCTAGTGAATGAAGGAAGAAGGGAGTCGTAATATTTACCATCTTATTCTAACGTGTTGCTTCCGTTTTCTAACCGGCGGTAACACGACGCGTTTCTGACACTGACGACAGCGTCGGTAGTTTTCAGGTTTTAAACCAAAGTATTGGACACATCAACATTTTAACCTGATGCTGATGGAAGATTCAGGATACAGAGTCTAATACCCATGAATGTCCA
>NW_019521351.1:8901-9976 GCF_002814215.2 Seriola lalandi dorsalis | reverse complement strand
GGGCCGACTGCAGCGAGGACTGTAGCCTCTACATATGGGGCGCCTGCTCAACCCACTGCGCCACTTGACGCCCCAAGGTATGGCTTTTTTGACCATCATTCTAGACAGCCCAATTGCATACCACATGGCCCAGAGGGTAATGGCACAGCAGTCATGTTTGTTTTCACACATTTACATGATCTGATAAATAAGATTGTCACATCATTCAGTATGTTAGGTACTAGCCCGTATGCTCCATTTGAGATGATGCCTGAGCTTTTTCACAGTGTACATAAGCCCTCTGTGAAGGAAAATTTGTCACATGCAAACTTCAATGCAGACATTGCTATTTCACACGTGAGTGAGCAGGACCCTGACACTACGTCTGGTATAACACACGCTACGATAGAGAAATTTTTGAAAATTAGGGTTAGGGTTAGGGCTGTGGGAATATAGGGTTAGGGCTGTGGGAACATAGACACGCTCCCCAGTTAACAACCACTGCTCCCGCTACATCTGACCCAAATGAACAGAAGCACGACACCAGCACTGAATACTCTGTTTATCCAGAGTCCACAATGCCACCTAGTAAGCAGTTAATGCCAGATCTATCAAGACGTAACAAACAAGAATAGAGAAAACTCAAAGGGGACATATTATGCAAAATGCACTTTACCATGGATTTCTAACAGTAATATGTGTCCCCGGCCTGTCTACAAACCCCCCAAACATGAGAAAAGTCCATCCTCTCCATCTTTTGCTTGCTCCACCTTGCAGAAAATGTGTGCTCACACAGGCCAATTGGAGATTTACCCTTCTCCCCTAACTTCAAACTTGGGAGCTGTTAGTTTTACCATTTGATGTAGCTTTACTGTATGTACACGAGAGCCTGTTGCATGTGTTGTTAGCATGGCAGCTAATGTGACTAACGTTTTGCCTCGTCCACACAGCCGGGTATAGCCGGGTACACATTCTATGCAATTGTTCTGCTTGGTATCGCTGTGTCACGTTGATTAAAGCCAACCTGCTAACTTTATCACACTTGAAAGGCGTTTTAGCTGTCTGTAAAGTCAAGCCGGTAAAATTCAGACTAAAC
>NW_019521351.1:0-3089 GCF_002814215.2 Seriola lalandi dorsalis | reverse complement strand
TGCCATCTGGCAGAAGATTCAAGAGTATCCGGGCCCGCACCAGCAGATTCAGAGACAGTTTCTGAACTGTCAGTCATCTTAACATTCTTCTGTAATTCTCCTCTATTTATATTTATTTATTCCTTCAAGTTGAGAAGACACACATGAGCTCAAGAATTGAGAAAATGCCTATTTATGAGTATATGACAATAAACCTTGAAACTTGAAACTTAAATCCAAACAAACATACGACACCACCAGACAGGAAGGTTGAGCAGCCAATAGCAATTTCAATACATGCTTTACTTCATGTATCTCTATGTTTGTGACAATATATATGTTGTATCCTTGTAATGTACCACCTGATGATTTTATTACGTCTTACCGTAAGAACATGGAAGAATGCCTCACTGCTTGTACCCAATTTCTTGGGTGGTATGGTGCTGGATGGGAAGAGCTGTGGCAGGGCTCTGAATACAGCTGTTGCATGTTCCACTGTTTTGACAGACACACAAGGCAGTATAAATAACCGCTCATCATGAGACCTTAAAAGAATTCAAATGATTCATAAAGCTTAAATGTCCGTCATGTCGCCATGCTAGATGTTCTTTAAATATAAACATACACAGATCTAAGTAGTGACCTCACCTCCATCCGAAGTTTTTGGAGGTTTTATAGCCTTCTTCAAGACACCATAAAACTGGACCTTGGAGTAGAAATTTTCCATTTCTGTCTTTCATCTCCGAGATGTACAGGGGATTCGTTGGCTGAATGATTCTCTGCAACTCATCTAGGACCTGAAAGATAAATAGAAACATAGAGGAAATTCACTGAAACATTATTGCTAGTAGTCCAACACTGATGACTGATGCCTCTCTCTTTGTACTAGTAAACAAGTCAGAACTGGTTGCAAGGGGTAAACATTACAATACTTGCATGATCTAACTCCCTGAAACATGGGTAGGCCTCCAGAATTGTGGCTGCTCTGTCTTGCTCTTTTAACTTATCGGATGTGATGAAACGCCTTTTGGATTCAAACTCCAGGTTTAGGAGGTGAGTAACTGAAGCCTTGTTTGGCTTCTTGGATCTGTAGATGTCCTGGAGCGTCTTATAATGTCGCGCCTGGGTTTTCTGTCTAATACATCACCAGCTGCAGCTGAAGGAATATAAAGGAATGTAAAAAGATGGTGGGGTTAGAGGTGTAATGTATAACATTATGTTTCCAAATTATGTTAACAATAGGAAGGAACTTGAAGTAACATTGTAGTGCATTTTACCTATTTGATTTTTACTACTATAGTGCATTTTGATAAAAGCAACAGTGCAGATTTATCAGACAAGCTGTCTACTTCATTGCTCACCAACATTTGGCTTTGTCAGCATTTTAATAACCTTTTAACAAGGCAAACATTTGATTGACTATCAACTGACCATCAAACTGCATTTATCTGTGTGAACCATGAACGACCATTCAGCCTATGCTGATCAAAGCAACCGTCCACAGTCAAACAATAAGTCTACTTCATTACTTATCATTTGGCTATTTAAACAGCATTTTAGTAACCATCTAACAAGGGAAACTATCATCTAACTGACCATCAGCAGTCTGTACTAGCATCCCAATAATCAATGTGGACCATGAACAACATTTTCTAGTGTACTTTGATCAAAGTGCCAGTCCAGATTCAAAGAAGCTGTCTACTTCAATACTTATCAACATTTGGCTGGCTGGCTGTCAGCATTTTAGAAAACATTTAACAAGGCAAACAATACATTAACTGACCATCAGCAGTCTGTTGCAGCCAAATAATCAGTGGGAACCACAAACGACCATTTCTGCAGTAGGCTATATTTTGATAAAAAAAAAAAAAACAGTGTAAAGACATCCAACTGGCTGCCCACTTCATTACTAATAAAGCTTTGGCCACCTTTCAGTGTTTTAGTAACTGTTTAACAAGACAAAAGAATTAACTGACTACCAACAGTCTGTAACATCCTAGTGTGACCAACAAATAACCATTTCTGCAGAGTTTTGACCTAAGTAAAAGATTACTCAATCATTTATTAACCTGGTCAACTACTCATCAAATTCATCAACCATTCAAAGCAGGTTATTTTACATGCATGTCATCATGTCTCATGACTCGGAATGATGGACTGTAGTTCACCACAATGCGAGGACTTGGTCATATGTCTGAGGATTAGTGCTTATTTCTGTGTGAGAAAATGAGACCCCGATTTATATGCTAACTGTTAACCCACTACCCCACTGCCTATAGGCCGCGGGCAAGAGGGCCAGAGGGGTCCACAGAGCAACCCCTCCACCTCCGACTGCAGACACCTCTGGCCTGTGGCCTACTAGAAAAAAAAAAAGAAAAACATAACAGCTGTTAAGTGTATCAAATGAAATACATACATGCTTCATCCCTGCTATCTGGATTAACTGGAGTGCTGGCCCATACATACATTGTCTGGGTTTTCTCAAAACTGTGCAATGAATGTTGAAACAATTTTCAAGGACAACACAATATCTTCCAGGACATTTTACTTTTTCTCTCATTTACCATGCCATAATACAGTATATTTCCTGCAGATTTGTAAATGTATTTGTCCTGCTGAATGGAAGGAAAGGTTTTTCATACAGTATAAAGTGGCTGTGGACAAAAGATACTGTATAATTACGCATATTAGTCTTTTACAATTGCTTAAGCACGACTTTGAAAAGGGGGCTAATTTTCTCAAAACACTTAACATAAATCACAAACCCACACACCCAAAGTGCAAAAAATGTCATATGTCCTGCAAAATGGAAAACTGCATGCAAAACTTATTAAAAGCAGCTTTTGCACCAAATGGCACACACGTCATTCATATTCCCACATTATTATATTATATCTTTGGTGGGCTTGTCATCATAATTCTTCATGCAGAGAATTCTACTGAGAAGATTTGTTCAAGTCTACAGAAATATGTGCAGAAACGCAACTAATGTTGAAACAAAACCATTTATTTTTCTCCACAACAAATTGAATAAGTCAATCAATCAATCAAATGCAGAGTACATCCTACATTACAGTAGGAACAAAAATTTCAAATATAGTGAACCATAG
>NW_019521350.1:0-1159 GCF_002814215.2 Seriola lalandi dorsalis | reverse complement strand
GTGTAGGAGGTGTTGAAAGTGGAGGAGGTGTAGGAGGTGTTGAAGGTGTAGGAGGTGTTGAAGGTGTAGGAGGTGTTGAAGGTGTAGGAGGTGTTGAAGGTGTAGGAGGTGTTTAATGTGGAGGAGGTGTTGAAGGTGTAGGAGGTGTTGAAGGTGTAGGAGGTGTTGAATGTGGAGGAGGTGTAGGAGGTGTTGAAGGTGTAGGAGGTGTTGAAAGTGGAGGAGGCGTTGAAGGTGGAGGAGGTGTTGAAAGTGGAGGAGGTGTTGAAGGTGTAGGAGGTGTTGAAGGTGTAGGAGGTGTTTTTTGTGTAAGAGGGATTAAAGGTTTAGCAGGTGTTGAAGGTGGAGGAGGTGTAGGAGGTGTTGAAGGTGTAGGAAGCGTTGGAGGTATTAAAGGTGTAGGAGGTGTTGAAGGTGTAGGAGGCGTTGAAGGTGTAGGAGGTGTTTAAGGTGTAGGAGGGATTAAAGGTGTTGAAGGTGTAGGAGGTGTTGAAGGTGTAGGAAGCGTTGGAGGTATTAAAGGTGTTGAAGGTGGAGGAGGTGTAGGAGGTGTTGAAGGTGTAGGAAGCGTTGGAGGTATTAAAGGTGTAGGAGGTGTTGAAGGTGTAGGAGGTGTTGAAGGTGTAGGAGGCGTTGAAGGTGTAGGAGGTGTTTAAGGTGTAGGAGGGATTAAAGGTTTAGGAGGTGTTGAAGGTGTAGGAGGGATTAAAGGTTTAGCAGGTGTTGAAGGTGTAGGAGGCGTTGAAGGTGTAGGAGGGATTAAAGGTGTAGGAGGTGTTGAAGGTGTAGGAGGCGTTGAAGGGATTAAAGGTGTAGGAGGTGTTGAAGGTGTAGGAGGCGTTGGAGGTGTAGGAGGTGTTGAAGGTGTAGGAGGTGTTGGAGGTGTAGGAGGTATTAAAGGTGTAGGAGGTGTTGAAGGTGTAGGAGGTGTTGAAGGTGTAGGAGGCGTTGAAGGTGTAGGAGGCGTTGGAGGTATTAAAGGTGTTGAAGGTGTAGGAGGTGTTGAAGGTGTAGGAGGCGTTGGAGGTATTAAAGGTGTTGAAGGTGTAGGAGGTGTTGAAGGTGTAGGAGGCGTTGGAGGTATTAAAGGTGTTGAAGGTGTAGGAGGTGTTGAAGGTGTAGGAGGCGTTGGAGGTATTAAAGGTGTTGAAGGTGTAGG
>NW_019521349.1:1955-2471 GCF_002814215.2 Seriola lalandi dorsalis | reverse complement strand
TCGGGCCGCCCCATCAGCAACATATTTGGTGTTACTGGGTCTGGATCAGCAAGGTCAGAGGAGATGTATCCGAGAGGTTTAGAATTCAGAATGCCCTCAACCTCAATCAGGACTGTGTGTAGGACTGTTTCTGTTGTTGGTTGCTTTCCTAGTGCAGCATGAAGGGCCATTTTTATTGACTTTATCTCTCGTTCCCAGCTTCCACCGAAATGTGGGGCAGATGGAGGATTGAATTGGAAGTTCACCTGTGTATGAGCCAGTTGGTGTTGCAAGCCTGGTGCCATGGCCAGGAATGCATTTTCCAACTCTGCCTGTCCTGCTCTGAAGTTAGTCCCACAGTCTGAGAGGAGTTCAAAAGGTTTCCCTCTACGAGAGACAAATCTTCTAAATGCCATTAAAAATGTATCTGCATCCATACTGTCGAGCAACTCAAGATGTATGCATCGTGTTGTTAAGCATTTGAAGAGTATGCCCCATCTCTTCTCTGTACGGCGGCCGACTTTTACTGTGAAAGGC
>NW_019521349.1:0-1001 GCF_002814215.2 Seriola lalandi dorsalis | reverse complement strand
GATTCTGAAGTAGCTGCGTTGGTACAAGGGGGCAGATAACAGCGAGGAAAGTGAATGTCAGGGAGATTTTTCAGTTCCTTCTCCCATGCTTGCCATTTCTCCAACAAGCTATCTGTTCTGATGAGGTTATCCCATCCTCTCTCCTGCTTCCATAGATCTTGTACCAGGATCTTTGCACGGGTTGTGAAAGGGGTTAGATAGCCCAGAGGATCATATTGGCTTGCCAGCACTTTATATATATTCCTCATCGTAGGCTGATGGTAAGGGATGGATCTATTCTTGTAACCCAGCACGTCTGTAAAGCAGTTCCATTGGAGGCCAAGTGTCAGCTCTTTGGGGTCTCCATTGTCTGATAGCCACAAATCACTAGTTTTTGATTTTGCATCAAGGGGAAGATGGTGTATTACAGCTGGATCATTACTAGCCCATTGCCTGATGTCAAATCCACCATCAGCAAGCAAAGGTCTCATTTTGTCAATGAGGGATTTGGCTTCATGAGGGGAAGGGAAACTTTGGAGGCAGTTATCGACATAAAAACAATGTTGGACAGATTGATGGACCTCCTCATTTCCATCACAGTGATCTTGAACATGTCTGTGCAGTGCATAGGTGGCACAGCATGGGCTACAGGTCGTTCCAAATGGCAAAACTTGCCATTCGTAAACGTTGGGCTCCTGGTCTTGCTGCATACTTCTCCATATGAAACGCAGTAGGGGTTTGTCCTCATTTAACAGGCGTACCTGATGGAACATGCCTTTGATGTCTCCACAGATGGCAATGGCATGTTGGCAGAATCTGAGTAGGACTCCAAGGAGAGAGGGACCCAGTATTGGGCCAGGTAGTAGACAGTTGTTCAGGCTTTGTCCCATGTATTCAAAGGAGCAGTCAAATACAATTCTGTGTTTGTTATTATGTTCAACAATGTGATGTGGGAAATACCAAGTCTCCTGTGGTTGATCTACGTGTTCACTGGGAATCCTTTGAACATATCCAGAATGGAC
>NW_019521348.1:0-2440 GCF_002814215.2 Seriola lalandi dorsalis | reverse complement strand
CAGCTGCATTTTTTGTAATTCCTGCCTTTATAGCTTTTCTGCTGATGATGGCGATCTATAGAAACCTTAATTCAACAGAAGATAAAAAATGTATCTACAGCTTTCTCCCTCCCTTGGTATGGTTGGATCTCCTTTTCCTTGATGGCCAATACTTTGTCTGTGCAATGACAGACTGGACAGGCACATTTTTTACTGTTGACAAAACTTACCTGAAATGGTGCACACCAACCAACACGACAATACACTCATCAGAAGAACTCAAGGCTAAATCACACAGACTGTTTGTTTTGTCTCAGGTGAGAAAAATATCTTTTGTCTAAGGACAACGTCATTAATTAATTTGTAACGCAGGAGCATCAGTAATACTGTAATATAACCTGATGCTATATGACAGTACATCTACATTCTGTGTCTTACTAAACTATCTGTTGACTGTTTCCTCTTTAGGGAATCGGAATAGGTCTGCTCATTCTTTTAACCGTGGCTCTATTTGCATATGTGATAATTAAGTGCTGCAAAGAAGAAGAAGAAGAAGAAGAAGAAGAAGAAGAAGAAGAAGAATTAGAAATGTGGAAAGGTCCTCCCAGAGCATCAAAATTGTCCTTAAATGATGCTTGACTTACATATTGGTACAAAAATGTTGGAAATGCTTTAGGTCTGTGTGTTGTTGACAAAATATAGTGTTTAGTGTTGTAATATACTGTAGGCCTATTTTTTCAAGTGCTATGCTTAGTAATAAATAGCAGATTTTTTCTTTCACATATCTAGATCTTGTGATGCATTTCTTTTCTTATATGATATTCTAGCTGCTTGTTTGCAATAACAGTGAACACTTGTTAAACTTGACAATATGAGTGAAAAGGCTGCTTTAAAATGTTTAAGTCAATGCATATCATTTCTTCTTCTGACACCACCACATGTTATCTTGATGAAATATCAGCTGTTCTGTAAACCTTTGTCTTAGTTTGGTCATTCATTTCTTTAACTGCTTAAGTAGGAGTTTGAGCTCAAAAATCTAGTTCAGCTTAATTCAAAACTTTAAGTTGTGTAAAGCTTTGTCTTGTTTTTTTGATTCAAATTTGATAATTGATTGAACTCCTTTAGTAATGCTTTCAATTTAAACATCTATTTCAACACAACCTCTGTGGCCTGTTGTCTGTTTGTGTTCTCTCCGGTTGAAGAGTTAGGTCTTTGTTTCACATGCAGAACTTGCCCCTTCATCATTGTTAATACTGTTTTCATTATTATGGAAAGAAACAACATGGCTCACCTTCACATGTATTAAAGACACACAGCTCCCGGGGCGTCGTGTGGCGTAGTGGTCTAAGCAGGAGCCCCATATGTAGAGGCTACAGTCCTCGCTGCAGTTGGCCCCGGTTCGAGTCCTGCACCGGACGGCCTTTACTGCATGTCATTCCCCCTCTCTCTGCCTCCCCATTTCCTGTCTCTCTCCACTATCCTGTCCAATAAAGGCACAAAAGCCCCAAAAAAATATACTTTAAAGACACACAGCTCCCATCCGGTCTGTAACTATGAGAAGTGTCTGAGTTTTACCTCTCAAGCAGTGCATGCTGGGAGGTCTGTTAATAAAGTATATAGTGATAAACATTCAAGCTTCATATTACCAGTGTCAATAAAAATCTTTTGCTGCATTGTTTTATCAGTCAGTTGCACACACACACACACACACACACACACACACACACACACAGGTCATCACATAAACTACAGGAAACGTCTCACCACACATTTGACTAATCACTGACATGATACTGTAGTTAGTGACTTGCAGCAAAACCTGGAGATTTTTTCACCGTACGTTCATCCTGGACAGCTACTTATCATACATCTCTATAAAGTCTCTATCTAGGGTGCATGAAAACCAAACTATCAGCAAAAGCATCAGTTTAAACATGAATCAAATGCTTCATTGTCAAAGCTAATGTATAGTGTACAGAAGAGCCCACAGGTTACTGCAGCAATCACACCCTCCACTTTGACTGTCACCCAGGATATAATTAAATCTATATGGCATGAAAAGATTTTAGAAAAAACATACCTACATCATCTTCTTATTTTGCACATAAATAAGTGATCATAATAATATGAAATCATATGAGCAAGCATTTGGGTTTTAGACGTACAACTCTGTCATCCTGTTGTGGTAGATCATTTACCCATTTTATTTATAAGCGTGTTTGTTTTTCACTGTCAAATTACTTTTCAGATTGGAACAACATAAACAAAAAAACTTCTTGATGAGGACAACAGAGGAGTCACAGGTTAACAAACAATAACGAAAGTAAACTCCCACACAAAAACAAAAGCATCTTTCATGGTCTTTGTGTAATTTCCTCAATCCCCTGTCAGAACATTGTGCTGCCACCTACTGCACAAACTCTAATCTGTAGACACACTGGTTAATCTGAGTATTTTAAAG
>NW_019521347.1:3176-3277 GCF_002814215.2 Seriola lalandi dorsalis | reverse complement strand
GAAAAGTTATGTATGTTATGTAATTTATCTAGAGATAAATAGTTGCTAAGTTGGTTCAAGGAACAGTAAAAGCCCCCCCCCCCCCCCCCCCCCCCCTCCTC
>NW_019521347.1:0-2242 GCF_002814215.2 Seriola lalandi dorsalis | reverse complement strand
ATATATATGCATGTATTTATTATGGGAAGTAATATCAGTTGTTTTCCGTATATTTTAGTCATTTAAAGTGTAGTTGTTGGTTCCTCTGAGAAAATATCGTAATTTAATTGTCATGTACACGAAACCATTTGCGGTTGTTCTCCAATGATGGAAGCAAGATTTTACATAAGTACTCGTCTCGTGTTGGTAGGGTTACTATAACGAGTGCTGGCCAACCTGTAGCCCTGCCTATGAGTCATTTATGACCGTGTGTGGTTTTTCTGCTGTAATAGCACTTTGTGTGGAGTGCTGAGATGAGGACAAACTGTATATTTAGTGCTCAGCCCAGTCTCTCGCAGTGTGATTAATGAGCGAGCAGACAGACAACCAGGGTGCATTCTAATCACCCACAAGGACAAAGAGTGATAGAGAGAGAGACAGAGGGTGTGAAGAAGGGGGGGGGAAACGCTCCTTGCTAATGGCTCCTGCAGCCTGCAATTTACAGGACTTTTACCAGCATCTGTAAAAGGGAAATCCACCATAATGATCATACAAATGACATGACACATCATGCATTTACTCTATAATCGGACTAGTCTAGTTTTTTTGGAGAATAGACACCCCTCTTCATACGCTTTTAAGGTTCATTCTCGACCACGGCAATAGTTTGACATTTGAATAGAAAAAAAAACCAAACATTTAAGGTGCATTTACTAGCTTTTTCTGGAGCTTTCAGTCACATTTTATAGTATTCCCCAGTGGATGGAGTTTTTTTATTTATATAAATAAAAAAATAAAATGCCTGAAGTAATTTTGCAGCTGCAGCCTGATGTCCACTCCATGCGTCCAACCCTTCTTGTATTTGATGTGTACACTGAATAGGTATGTGTGGTCCCCTGTATGAGACTGGTTCCAGCTGCTGAGGCGTCGCCCCTCCTCATCTCCCGCTTCCTGTCTTGACGAGCCGAGGATCCTGACTCCAATACAGAGGATGCAAATGGGGACTGAAGTCACAAAAGCTTGTCCGGCTTGACAGTTGGCACGACCGGGACTTTGAGCTCGCCAGCGCGCCTCTCGTTGTCGCTTCAGCCTGGTAGATGGAACTCTGTGAAATTTATATCTTCTTGGATTCTTTCAGCAAAAGTTATTTGAGGCTCTTATTTTAAGAGTCCTCTTTTGGTTATATTTATTTCCTGGATTTGAACAGCTTTCACAAGCCCCCCTTTTCTTTCCTTTTCAGTTTGCTCCATGGTTATTTGTGTTAATATTCTGAGCTCCTTGCAAATGGAAAACTTTTTTTTAATCCAAGCACACTTGGTTTTATGCTGCTTCCCTTTCGTAATATAAATGGGATAATAGATGTCCCTTCCCTGATTTGTAACAGCCGGTTCCTTGTACTTTCATTTATACTTTGCACCATGCATATACTTGTATGTTGATTTCATTTATTTATTTTTGGCCACTTTGGGGCAGTGAACAGTTTATACATCCACCAGACATGGAGCAACATTAGCACTCATTTGGGGTCGTGCTTTGAGTCCAGTATTCAAATTGGATTGGTTTTGGTCTCTACCAATTCCTGAGAAAAACATCCGTCTCTTCAGCTGCTAAATGCTCCGCTGTGTTCAGCAGCTGGTGTCGAGGTCTATCTGTGCTGTTAGATGCTGGGCAGTCAGTCGGTTTAGCAGAACATTTTCACTGAAAACAGCTACAGAAATAAGGTGGATGAGAGCGGTGACCAAAACGGTAAAGTTGTAAACCAAAACAACGAGCAGTGACCTGATATATTTGGGATCATCACTACGAGCGACATCTTTTACATTTCACATAGTATTTATTTTATTTATTTTTTTATTAAATTGATTTTTACATAAAATATTGATTAATGCAGCTTTAAACTGTTTTAGTTATTTTTCTATACTGAATATCTTGTGCACAGAAATTTCTTTGGAGACGACTAAAGTTCTGTTTCCTCTCTTTTTAAAATCTTATCTTACTTTTCATCCCTTAATACTTAATTTTGTTCATATATACTGTGTGTGTGTGTATGTGTGTATATATATATATATATATATCTCCTACCTGTACAATATTTTCAAATCATTCTTGCCACACTTGCCCAGTTTGTTTCTCTGGCTCATTCACTCTCAGCGACTTCAACGTGGCACAGAAAACAGCAAGAACTGTCATCAATCACATTTTGCAAAGCTGCAGCAGAGCGCCAACATCAGACTATAAATTTAAACATTTTGAAAAAAAAAAA
>NW_019521346.1:0-2160 GCF_002814215.2 Seriola lalandi dorsalis | reverse complement strand
GAGACAGAAAGCTGCTGGAGAGCATCTTGAGATGGGATCACACCAGCCCTAGCGCCTCCAATTCCAATAGACCACAACCATCTTCAAACCCCGCCTTAATTTTCATTTCAACACCTGTAAACTTTGGTGACTGTAACCTGCATGGTAGTGATGCTGTTGCAGTGACGCACGCACTACCTGCCACACTGTTGCGGCTGGCAAAACTGAATGTGACAAAAATGTTGATGTGAAATAAAAGTCGTCTTCTGAGACACTTTTGTTTGTCTTAAATTGACCTTAAAAATAAACATGCAATTCACGCCATACTGTCAAGGCCAAACTTAAAGAGGCATTCCACTGTTTTTATATTACACTACATTACATTTAAAGATCAGTTCACGCGACATGAGTCTACTCAACAGAAAATAACACTGATATTGTCATCAAAGTCTCAGCTTAGCTTTAGACACTACAAATATTTAACTAGAAAATCTGTGTTAAGAACCTGAGTTGTGGAGTTTTAACAGAGGTGGGTGTTAATAAGCAAAAGAGCATCTTGGCCTTTGATTTATTTTACTATGACTTTATGAAAGTGCAACACTCAATCACTGGAGTACACCTTTAATTAAATACTGAATGGTACATTATAACCACCCAATAACAAAAGGCTGTTTTTTTGTTTGTTGTGTGTCTTTGGCCAACATGCCCCCCTTTGGAGGAAACAAACAAACATAAATAAATAAGAAATTAAATTAAATCAAATCAGCACACACAAAAATAGAAGCATGTGCGCAGACAAACGAAGAAACATCAGCTAAGCTAGCTAGCTTTTTCAGTGTTGTCCGACAAAGCAAAGACGTCATTTTTGGCCACTGACAAAACTCCCTCGTGGATTTAGTAATAATACATATACATTTACACTGTTACAACTCCATATTATGAAGCCTGCTTACCTTTGACAAATCCACTCCAGTGAGAGCTTTGACAGACACAGGTAGCTCAGCCAAAAGGCGGTTTACCTCTCCTGTCACACGGCTGCCCTCCCCGTTCAGGATGACAATCTCATTGGTCTTGGCTAATGGCGCTGCCACCTTGGACGCAATCTGCAAAGATACGGTTAAATGTGAACTCTAAGCCGAACAAAATCGGCCATATAAAATAAGTAAAATAAATAATATTCGCAAGATGAAACGACTGTGATGATCACAAGGTAAGACTGAGACTAGACATGTTCCAATACCATTTTTTTGATTAGCTGATACTGAGTACTGATCCGATACCACTGCATTGAAAAAAAATCAACATCTGTATACTACTAACCTTGTATGGATGTGATATGTTTGCTATCATTGTTTTATGGCATGGGCCTTTGTAAAACATGAACAGATACATGAATATAATAGAATATTTCTTTTAATTATTTGACTGTCAATCATTAAAAAAAAAATAAATGTAGGAATAAATAAAACTTCCTACACTAGTTGTCCTATCAGTACTCACCTATATCAAAAACCTGTTCCAGTATTAAGGCAGCATTTCCGATAGTAGTGTCTGTATCGCTAACACTGACTGAGAGCTGTCATTTTCCTTTACTTTAGCCATCATTTCATAACTAGCTGTCTGAAAAACAACAACCTTTTTACCCTCTGGGGTTCAGTTTTGAATTTGGGTTCGAGAGCTGAGTACTGAAACAAAAGTTTCTACATGGCAATATCACTGCATTATGTATAAAATCCAACCAATGCTAGTCTCTTAAAGCTAAACAAGCTGCAGCTTTCAAGGTGCTTGTGTTGAGTGATGCTGAGAGGATTTAACAAACATGATGTAACAAAACATTTAGAGGGGCTGGTGGGCAGCTTTATTACATTTAGACACAACAGGCTGTTTCCAGTCTCTCTCCTAAGCTTACTCTCTCATGGCAGGATCTTCATATTTAACAGACTCATTTTCTATCAATGTAGTGACTTGATGAAAATATTTCCTAGTTTGGGAAATCATACACTTAGTTAGCACTGGCTCATGGTTGTGTACTACGGAACTTTAAGGACACTTGGAGAAGCGGCGTATGTGTTACCTTAGGCAGGGCCTCGAGGACCAGTGCACTCTTAGCTGCCTCTCCGTACTGCTGGTAGGCCTCCGCCTTCAGTCTCATTTTCTCGGCCTCCGCCTTGCCGACGGCTT
>NW_019521345.1:0-1052 GCF_002814215.2 Seriola lalandi dorsalis | reverse complement strand
ATAAAAACGACATAAAAGGTCATAGTATAGTAAGGCATAAAAATGTCAAAAAACATCATAGTATAGTAAGGCATAAAAAAGTCATAGTATAGTAAGGCACAAAAAAGTTCATAGTATAGTAAGGCATAAAAAGGTCATATTATAGTAAGGCACAAAAAAGTCAAAGTATAGTAAGGCATAAAAAGGTCATAGTATAGTAAAGCACAAAAAAGGTCTTAGTATAGTAAGGCACAAATAAGTCATAGTATAGTAAAGCATAAAAAGTCAAAAAAACATCATAGTATAGTAAGGCATAAAAATGTCAAAAAAGGTCATATTATATTAGTGAATAAAAAGTAAAAAAAAACTTCATAGTATAGTAAGGCATAAAAAGGTCATAGTACAGTAAAGTATAAAAATGTCAAGAAACATCATAGTATAGTAAGGCATCAAAATGTCAAAAAACATCATAGTATAGTAAGGCATAAAAACATCAAAAAAGGTCATAGTATAGTAAGGCATAAAAATGTAAAAAAAATGTCATATTATATTAGTGCATAAAAAGTAAAAAAAAACTTCATAGTATAGTAAGGCAAAAAAAGTCATAGTATAGTAAGGCACAAAAAAGTCATGGTATAATAAGGCATAAAAATGTCAAAAAAGATCATAGTATAGTAAGGCTTAAAAACATCAAAAAACATCATAGTATAGTAAGGCACAAAAAAGTCAGAGTATAATAAGGCATAAAAATGTCATATTATAATAAGGCATAAAAATGTCAAAAAATGTCATTATAATAAGGCATAAAAAGGTAATAGTATAGTAAGGCATAAAAATGTCAGAAAACATCATAGTATAGTAAGGCATAAAAACATCAAAAAACATCATAGTATAGTAAGGCATAAAAATGTCATATTATAATAAGGCATAAAAATGTCAAAAAAGGTCATAGTATATTAGTGCATAAAAAGTAAAAAAAAACTTCATAGTATAGTAAGGCATAAAAATGTCAAAAAACATAATAGTATAATAAGGCATAAAAACATCAAAAAACATCATAGTATAGTAAGGCA
>NW_019521344.1:0-4194 GCF_002814215.2 Seriola lalandi dorsalis | reverse complement strand
GTCTAATAGATGAAAACCTGGAAGTAATTATCAGAATTTGGAAGTACTTCTAAGGCTCATATTTCAAAGACAGAGCTGGTCAAAATGCTTATTCCAAATCCATGTATAAGATTACAGATTGCTGCATCAACGACACGTGGTTACATCAATCTAGGTATATGTAATGTTGAGATATTGACCCTCAAAATACAACCAGATTCTCATCTATGGCTTCCAATTTCTCATCTAATAGATGAGAATCTGGAAATAAAGATCAAAATCCGGAAGTAACTCAAAGTCTTATTTTTCTAAGACATAGCTGGGTAGAAAGCTGATTCCAATTCCACCTGCAATCTTAGAGATTGCTGCATATAACACAGGTGGCAGCATCAGTATAAGCACATGTCATGATGAATTATCAAGTGAGAGAAAAACCTCCAAATCCCACCTGATGCTCTCATGCTCTAGCAGGCTCTTGGACCTCATACAGCATACTTCCAATTTTGGTCTCCCATAGAGATGAATGGGGTTTGGAAATTGGAAGATGCTTCAATGGGCTCAAAATCCACTGAGAGCTCTCAGGATGTCAAACAGAAGTTTTTTGTGAGTGTTTGAGCCGACCTGATGCTCTAGAAGGCTGTTACACCTCACACAGCATATTTCCAATTTTGGTCTCGCATAGAGATGAATGGGGTTCCTCCCTTCCAAAGAGAGGCCATCTTTAATCCGTGATTGGCCCAACACTAAAGTTTGTCAAAAACCTAAAGAAGAGGTATCTACGGACTCGGCTTGTCTCGCTGAGTAACATATTTCAACCCCACACCTATAGATCGCTCCCTTCCTTAGTAATGCTATCTTTAATCTCTCATTGGCCCAACACAAAAGTTTGTCAAAAACCTACAAGTGAGTTATCTACGGATTCGGCCCTTCCCGCTGAGTAACATATGTCAACCCCACTCCTGGGTGGCTGTCTTTCTTAGTGATGCCATCTTTAATCTCTCGTTGGCCCTACACTAAAGTTTGTCGAAAACCTACATTTGAGGAGTCTATGGACTCGGCTCTTCCCGCCGAGGAGATATCTCATTTCCACCCTACTGGGTTCCTCCCTTAAAGAGAGAGGCCATCTTTAATCTCTCATTGGTCCAACATTAAAGTTTGTTGAAAACCTACAAGTGAGGTGTCTATGGACTCGGCTTGTCTCGCTGAGTAACATATCTCATTTCCAGTCTCCTGGGTTCCTCCCTTCCAAAGAGAGGCCATCTTTAATCTGTCATTGGCCCAACACTAAAGTTTTTCGAAAACCTACAAGTGAGGAGTCTATGGACTCGGCTCGTCCCGCTGAGGAACATATGTCAACCCCACCCCTGTAGGTGGCTCTATTTCTTAGTAATGCCATCTTTAATCTCTCATTGGCCCAACACTAAAGTTTGTCGAAAATCTACAATTGAGGTATTTACGGATTCAGCTCTTTCCGCTGATTAACATATGTCAATCCCACAATCCTGGGTCACTCTCCTCCTTCATAATGCCATCTTTAATCTCTCATATTGTGGCATGGGCACAATTTAAAGGTTTTCAAAAATCTACAAGTGAGGTGTCTAAGGACTTGGCTCTACTTGCTAAATGACATATGTCAACCCCACTCCTATATGTCACTCCCTTCCTCAGTAATGCCATTTTTAATCTCTGTGGAACTTCCAAATTCTTGTCTAATAGATGAAAACCTGGAAGTAATTATCAGAATTTGGAAGTACTTCTAAGGCTCATATTTCAAAGACAGAGCTGGTCAAAATGCTTATTCCAAATCCATGTATAAGATTACAGATTGCTGCATCAACGACACGTGGTTACATCAATCTAGGTATATGTAATGTTGAGATATTGACCCTCAAAATACAACCAGATTCTCATCTATGGCTTCCAATTTCTCATCTAATAGATGAGAATCTGGAAATAAAGATCAAAATCCGGAAGTAACTCAAAGTCTTATTTTTCTAAGACATAGCTGGGTAGAAAGCTGATTCCAATTCCACCTGCAATCTTAGAGATTGCTGCATATAACACAGGTGGCAGCATCAGTATAAGCACATGTCATGATGAATTATCAAGTGAGAGAAAAACCTCCAAATCCCACCTGATGCTCTCATGCTCTAGCAGGCTCTTGGACCTCATACAGCATACTTCCAATTTTGGTCTCCCATAGAGATGAATGGGGTTTGGAAATTGGAAGATGCTTCAATGGGCTCAAAATCCACTGAGAGCTCTCAGGATGTCAAACAGAAGTTTTTTGTGAGTGTTTGAGCCGACCTGATGCTCTAGAAGGCTGTTACACCTCACACAGCATATTTCCAATTTTGGTCTCGCATAGAGATGAATGGGGTTCCTCCCTTCCAAAGAGAGGCCATCTTTAATCCGTGATTGGCCCAACACTAAAGTTTGTCAAAAACCTAAAGAAGAGGTATCTACGGACTCGGCTTGTCTCGCTGAGTAACATATTTCAACCCCACACCTATAGATCGCTCCCTTCCTTAGTAATGCTATCTTTAATCTCTCATTGGCCCAACACAAAAGTTTGTCAAAAACCTACAAGTGAGTTATCTACGGATTCGGCCCTTCCCGCTGAGTAACATATGTCAACCCCACCCCTGTAGGTGGCTGTATTTCTTAGTAATGCCATCTTTAATCTCTCGTTGGCCCTAAACTAAAGTTTGTCGAAAACCTACAAGAGAGGAGTCTATGGACTCGGCTCTTCCCGCAGAGTGAGATATCCCATTTCCACCCTACTGGGTTCCTCCCTTAAAGAGAGAGGCCATCTTTAATCTCTCATTGGTCCAACACTAAAGTTTGTCGAAAACCTACATTTGAGGAGTCTATGGACTCGGCTCGTCCCGCTGAGGAACATTTCTCATTTCCAGCCTCCTGGGTTCCTCCCTTCCAAAGAGAGGCCATCTTTAATCTGTCATTGGCCCAACACTAAAGTTTTTTCGAAAACCTACAAGTGAGGAGTCTATGGACTCGGCTCGTCCCGCTGAGGAACATATGTCAAACCCACCCCTGTAGGTGGCTCTATTTCTGAGTAATGCCATCTTTAATCTCTCATTGGTCCAACACTAAAGTTTGTCGAAAATCTACAATTGAAGTATTGATGGACTCGGCTCGTACCGCTGAGTAACATATGTCAACCCCACAATCCTGGGTCGCTCCCTTCCAAAGAGAGGCCATCTTTAATCTCTCATTGGCCCAACACTAAAGTTTGTCAAAAACCTAAAAAAGAGGTATCTACGGACTCGGCTTGTCTCGCTGAGTAACATATGTCAACCACACGCCCATAGGTAGTTCCATCCGTTAGTAATGGCATCTTTAATCTCTCATTGGCCCAACACTAAAGTTTGTCAGATACCTTTAAGTGAGGTGTCTATGGACTCGGCTCATCCCTCCGAGTAACATATCTCATTTCCACCCTCCTGGGTTCCTCACTTCCAAAGAGAGGCCATCTTTAATCTGTCATTGGCCAAAAACTAAAGTTTGTCGGATACCAAAAAATGAGTTGTCTACGGACTCGACTCGTCCCGCTGAGTGAGATATCCCATTTCCACCCTCCTGGGTTCCTCCCTTCCGAAGAGAGGCCATCTTTAATTTCTCATTGGCACAACACTAAAGTTTGTCGAAAACCTACATTTGAGGTATCTAAGGATTCGGCCCTACCCGCTGACTAACATATGTCAACCCCACCCCTGTAGGTGGCTCTATTTCTTAGTAATGCCATCTTTAATCACTCATTGGCCCAACACCAAATTTTGTCGAAAATCTACAATTGAGGTATTGACGGACTAGGCTCGTACCGCTGAGTAACATATGTCAACCCCACAATCCTGGGTCGCTCCCTTCCAAAGAGAGGCCATCTTTAATCTCTCATTGGTCCAACATTAAAGTTTGTTGAAAACCTACAAGTGAGGAGTCTATGGACTCGGCTCATCCCGCTGAGGAACATATGTCAACCCCACCCCTGAAGGTGGCTCTATTTCTTAGTAATGCCATCTTTAATCTCTCATTGTCCCAAAACTAAAGTTTGTCAGATACCTTTAAGTGAGGTGTCTATGGACTCAGCTCATCCCGCCGAGTAACATATCTCATTCCCACCCTCCTGGGTTTCCCCCTTCCAAAAAGATGCCATCTTTAATCTCTCATTGGCACAACACTAAAGTTTGTCGAAAA
>NW_019521343.1:3114-3514 GCF_002814215.2 Seriola lalandi dorsalis | reverse complement strand
TTGAGTTTATGGCTTTAAAACATCTGCTGCTAACAAACAATGTTCACACCGAATTCCTCAGCATGAAACAACCGCAAACAATGACTGTAAGGTGTTATTGGAATCTGCTGCCGCAATAAAAGTGAGTCCCTATCTCACCCTATAAGAAATGCTAATTGCTAACATTAGCGTAATGATAATTTGAACTTTTATTAGCAGCAAATACGACCGCATTACAATAGTTAATTTAGCTAAACATTAACAACATTACGTAAACTGTGTTGACAGCAAGACGATGGCACTGGTTCAAATTAACAAGAAAAACAAACATCTGCAAGTACCATTGTTAGCACTAGCTAACGGCCAGTACATTGCTAAAGAAATTCTGGTCTGCCGATTTGCAGCTACAAGTTTATGTAGC
>NW_019521343.1:0-2072 GCF_002814215.2 Seriola lalandi dorsalis | reverse complement strand
TTATCTAATTGTACTAGTTTATTTATGTACCTCTCATTCGTGACCTTTAGCCTTTCATGAAACATGTACCGCTCCATCCTGCTGACGAGAATCTGACAGAGACAACCACAAACCCAGCGCGTCTGTTTCACGACCGTGATGCAACCGCAGGGAGTGAGTGTGTGAACGCTGCAGCAGCCGCTCTCTCGTGAACACATGCACAGAGCTGATGGAACAAAGTGGTTCAACCGTGAGACCGAAAGAAACTGACACCTCTTAAATATAGACGCAGAGCTCAGATGAACGCTGTATGATGATGAGCTACATTAGTCCATTTTAAAATGCTGAGAGTTTCTCATGTATTCACAACCGTGTTAGTCAAGCTCATTGGTGAAATATGAACACACTCAGTGTTTATTGTCCTCATGAATGTACAGACAGTTGTACTTGTACTACACTAACACTTTATCAACATGCTAGACAAAGTAATGATGTTAACACTGCTGCTCAACAGTAGTTTGCCTCACATGGGGCACCACTATGTTGAGTCTGAGCTCTACCTCATGAGCTGGACACTAAATATGTTGGATTTTCGGTTGTCTATCAATGTTTTGGCTATCATAAATTAACTAAAAATATTAATGTTAAATAATAACTTTAAAATTAATTAAAGTCCTCGGGACACCAGCCTAAGCTAATAGGCAAAATAGCCAATATTGTTTCAGTCTCAATTTAATACCATTAATCTGGAACTTTGATGAACAAGTAGCTTATTAACTATAACCAAATTACCATATCAACAGTAAGTTAAAGTTGAAGGATTGGAATTCTACAAAATAGAGGTTGGCAATATTCACGCTTGTGCAACACACCAGTAGTTATACTTAAAGACATTTATTTACAATAGAGCAGAGTAAAACACAATATCTAATCTAGTATATACAGGTGACTGTATGTGTGTGTGTGTAGGTGTATGTGTGTGTGTCTGTGGGGACACAAACAAAGGCAAGCTGGCCGATTCAAAGTGGTCACTGTGAACACATGACCTGAACAAAGAAACTACTCAAAATGGCCGCTGAGACCACCTGGTGTGTATGTGGGAGGGAAGGTGTGAGTTTCTTTGTTAGCCTAGCTCATGTAATCTAAATGTACCAGGTTAGAGGGGGAAGGTTAGCTTCATGCAGGTTCTAGAACTGAGACTTACTACTATGTGTGTGAACATACGAGTACCCGATTAACTGTATGACTGACCACAACCTAAGCAAACATTACAACAACAAGACATCAATCAACAAGTACATTACCAAAGTTAAGACTTCTGCTGCTGTGCTGTGCTGTGCTGGGAAAGGTTAGGCCCAGTCAGTTAACGTTACCCAGTCCTTGGAACAAGCAAATAGGTCCTTTCCACTGTTGTTGTAAAGTCCAGTGAGTTGGGAGGTTTCCTGGTGGAGTAAAGTCCTGTCTGGCTGTGTTGCTTGCTGGTATCTCCTTTGTTCTCCTCACAGAGTTAGCTGTTCCACGCTAACTCTGCTAGGACTCCTGTTGCTTTGAAAATCAGCTGGCCTTGTGTTGTAGCTGCTGATTCTGAAGAGAACTTGGTTCACTCACAGTTAATCCGAAGCAGGTCGCTGCTGTTGAGGAGAAGAGTGTTTGCAGGCTGCTGGTAGCAGGCCGGCGAGAGAGCTGGTTTCTCAGGTAGCAAAGCTGACCTGGGCTGGGGCCTTGTTGCCCTTTGAAGAACCGAGAGGAGAGAGCAGGAGCTGCTCTCCAGAGCAAGCCAAGAAGAGAGGAGAGAGAAGAGAGGCAAGAAAATTTATACATATACATATATATATGAAGTACATTCATTCTTCCATTATTATTATTATTATACATTATTAGTACAGATTTGTGCAGAAATAATGACATATTTGTAACACACTAAACACATATGGGGCTGAAACAGCTTGTACAATTACAAAAATAATACCCAGCATGCCTGTTCTGCTCGCCGCTTGCACTCACGTCACAACGTTGCTAATTTAGGTTGAGTGAGTGAAACTGTGAATGTGTCTTCTCCTCCTCCAGTCATTCTCTCTCAGTGACCTGTAACA
>NW_019521342.1:3904-4490 GCF_002814215.2 Seriola lalandi dorsalis | reverse complement strand
GAGCGCAGGAAAGTAGGACTGCTGTTGTTGTCCCTGCTTCTAACCTACACAGCAGCCTTTGTGCCCTACCAGATTGTCATGCTACTCAGGGCCATACTCGAGCCCAGAGCCTGCATCTGGGCCACAAAGCTCAGAGATCCATATCTTGTCACAGTCACCACCACAACCATAAACAGTGTATTGGATCTTATATTATACTGTTTAATCAGTGAAAGTGCTAAGAGCGAAGTCAGGAAAGCTCTAGAGAAATTCAGAGGACTTTTAATGTGGAGGAAATGGTCGGAAATCTCTAATGGAGTTATTTTCATTTTTTTGTGATCATCCTATTTCACTAACTTACTACGCCATTCCTTCCAAGTCAAAGTGTATTTTACAGAGGGAGGGTCTATGTTTGTCTGCATTTGTGCTGTGCAGGCAAAAAAGGAAAAAAGTTGCTCATATACGTTTTCTTTCACTCGAGAATATGCAGAGAAGTTTCTATGAACTGTGAGTTATCGAATTTGTGTAAAAGTGTGTATTTCCATGTGTTGTCAGCTTTTTACCGGATGCCCAACCTCACCACTCTCGTTTGGCATGACACTGATTG
>NW_019521342.1:0-2920 GCF_002814215.2 Seriola lalandi dorsalis | reverse complement strand
TCAATTGCTGATGTTAGAATAAAAAGTTTGAGGGGCATCCCGGTGGTCTATAGATTAGGGCGCTACGCATCCCTGGTTCATGTCCATCTGACCTTTGGTGCATGTCATTCCCATTTCTTTATCCCCTAATTTCCTGTAGAGTATCTGCAGGTACATTGTAAATCATTTTAAGTTAAGTTTAATTCACTAAACTCATCATTTCAAGTCTTTAGGTTAGAAGAGGTGGTCTGAAAATTAAAACTGGAACTTTTAAATTGAATTAACATGAAATTAACAACATTTACATATTTATATTAAATTAATGAGAAAAGATTAGTTGACTCCACTAAATTTCTTTCATATTTTGCAATGTAGTATAAATTATATTTTCACCTACTGTAGTAATGTTATACAATACTTTTGGGGCTGCCAGGAGATGTACCTTTTAAGAACTTAAAGTGAGATTGTTTCAACAGTAAATTTAGTGTACATAGGACACTGTTCAATCCTTTTTTGGGAAAGTTTCAGTCAGTGTCTACAGACTTATTGCAAGCACAGTCACTCCTGTTATCTACAGGACCTAGGAAACTCATTGCCTAATAAAGACATTTTTTTAATACCACACAGAAAGTGATTTACTAAAGGTCTTAAAAACTCAAACTCAAACTGGAACTCATGTTCCCACATCTTAAAATATATTTCCTCTGTTTTTCTATGGAATTGTTAATTGCATCTTCTAACATAACAATGTAGATACCACCACCGTTTGTTTAGAAACTCCCACATGTGGTTGAAGCATATTCTTAAACAAAATGCGTTGAGAATTAACATCTATGAACAACAAATCATCATAAGACTGCAAAAAGAGTTGCAGGGTGTTTATACAATTGCTACAAGAAGGGGGGGGGGGATTAAGAGGGAAGGAGGAGCAACAGGGCATGTCAACTCATATTTCCAAGAATTTCTGACATCACTTTGATATCAGATCACTTACTCCTTTAGGAGAGCAAGTCGAAGACTGAAGAAAAACCCGTGAGGCCAGTGGCTCATCTCAGAACATTTTGTTTTTCTTTTATTACTCTGAAAAGAAGGCACCCATTTATGTGCATTTATGAATTTCCCGTAGGGGATAAATAAAGTATCTCTCTATCTAGATGTCATCAACATATTTTTCTTTAACCATAAAGTGTTTGTGAAAGCAAAGTTTTTCACCTTTTTTTGGCACTTTGCCCACATTGAAAAAGTAGGGTTGTGTCAGCCAGATGCAGCCAGTCAGATAGAATAATAAATCACTTTTCACAAAATAAAAGTTTTTCATTAATTTTCATGAAATAGATTCAACATAATACATTTTGTTTATTCTGCATTCCAGGTAGTATCAATCAATTTGCCATTGTGTTGCTCTGATAATGTAAAAAGAACTTAATCCTAATCTAAAACTACTCAATCTCCTTTTTCCATATCTCTACAACCCAAGTCTCAAAGCCAAACAATGTGTGAGTGGTCTCTCAAACCAGTATTCAAGATCCTTTAACATAGAACAACAGGGTATATTAATGAAAATTGCAATAGAAATAGCCTATTAATTGGCATCATTACAGACTATAAACAGTCTGCAGAGTTTTGCGAGAAGTCAAACTTCAGTTGTCTTCATTTGAATAGCTGCAGCATCTGGGTACCAGATAGACTCATTGTAAAAATGGCTTGACATCTCTGGGGACTGTGTTAAACTGGAAAAATATTTTGCAGTATTTCTCTTCCTCAGTATTAGTCAGTATTATATAAAAGCATGAATTCAGCTTTTAGTACTACTCAGTATTTCACAGTGTTACTCGGAATTCAGGGTTTCTCAGTATGCCATGATATGATTATAACAGAATGTTGGAGAGAATTTTCAAAGTAACCTTAAAATTGTGTTGTTTTAATGTTTTGTCTCGTCGGCTCTCCTCCACAGCGTCCCTGCAAACTTCAGCCATGCGGCTATACAGGAATGCCAAAACAACACGAATACCACTGCGTGTTCTTTTGACAACAAGGGATGGACCTTCATGATAACAGTCTATATCCTGATCGTCGCTGTGCTGGGAATCGTGTTTAATCTGTTTGTCGTGATGGTATTCTGTCTCCACAAGAAGGCCTGCACTGTGCCTGAGATCTACTTGAGTAACTTGGCTGCTGCTGACCTCATCCTGTCGTCCTTTCTGCCCTTCTGGGCTGTGTATACAGCCAACAAATTCAACTGGCCCTTCGGTAGTACCATGTGCCAAATAGTCGCTCTTTGCATCGTAATGAACGCCTACTGCAGCATCTACTTCCTTGTTCTGGTCAGCATAGATCGTTACTTGGCACTGGTGCACCCGCTGTCCCATGAAAGAATGCGCAGGCCAAAGTATGCCAAACTGGCTTGTCTGCTGGTGTGGGCTTTGGGCTTGCTCCTGGGTGTTCCTGTATTCATGTATAGGAAAGTGGCATACAATTCTTGCGCGAATAAATATATATGCTTTATGCAATACCCAAGTATCAAGATAGAGCTGCTGACTGAGGCTATGCTGATTACGTTCAGCTTCATCATCCCCATTTTCATTATTTCCTTCTGCACTCTCAAAATTATTCGAGCTCTCAATCACAGGTTAAATGCCCAGAATACAGAGCATAAGGCCACCACTCTGGTCCTGGCGGTCCTCTTGTCATTCCTGATCTGCTGGGTGCCATTCCACCTGGTGAAGATAATAGAAATGCTTTTTACTGCCGAGGTCTTGGAAGGGTGCGACCTTCACAGACACATAGAAGCCACCAAACTGATCGTCATATACTTAGCCTTCTTCAACAGTGTTCTCAACCCCATCCTCTACGTCATTGTGGGAAAAAAATTCAGAAAAAAAGTAAAGGATGTCTTCAAGCAGTGGAGCGCTGAGAGAACATCGACCCTCAGCCTCAGCTC
>NW_019521341.1:3035-3359 GCF_002814215.2 Seriola lalandi dorsalis | reverse complement strand
TCTCAGAAAGTGTGTGTGTGTGTGTGTGTGTGTGTGTGTGTGTGTGTGTGTGTGTGTGAGAGAGACAAAGACACAGTAGCCATATACAGTATATGTGTTCACTACTCTCACAGCCACTGCTGCCCACATGCAGGGCATTAACTAGTTTGTCCAGGGGCGGAGGTGTTGTCAGTGGACCTGGAACATTTGGACACCCGCTCTCAGCCGATCTTCAGTTCTTTGGCATTTCTCTTTGAACAGCTGCGTTTTCTAAATGCACAACTTTGTCAATGTCATCCAAAATTTTGAGCAGAATTAAGCATCTACTCTATTTAAGTGTCATTT
>NW_019521341.1:0-1954 GCF_002814215.2 Seriola lalandi dorsalis | reverse complement strand
TTTTTTTTGTCATGATATGCTGAGAACTCATGTTCATTTTAATTTTCACACTCCATTCTCTAGCTCACAACAAATAGGAAGCCATCTTAAGCACTGAATATGATTATTATTATTTCCCCAGTTCGTTTGGTCTGTTTCTGAACTTGCAAAATCTCCAGCTGTAAATCCTCAAAAAGCAGCTCATATTTAACTAATGAGTTAAATAAAACACAGTGTAAGAAAGGAGAGACTCTTGTCTCTTGTAACTCTTGCGGTGCAACTCGTAGCCAATCAGAGAGGCCTCTGCTAAAGGTCAGTGCAAGGTCAACTACATTGAAGTGAATGAACTTTTCATTGTTAGCCTACATCTATTAGCAAATGCAACTCTTTGCATCTTTGTGGAGAATGATTCATACTGCAGCAGGATCGTGACCCAAACAAATTAACCTGAAAGCTTTGCAAGAACTACTTGAGAACCGAAGATAAGAAGAAGATAACCAAGAAGTCCTGATTGTCATGGACTTTCCTCCACAATTGCCTGACCTCAACCCCATTCAACATTTAAAGGGGCACTTGAAGACTGAGATTGAGAAAGCCAAGCACTCCGAGACACCGCAAGAACAACCTAGAACATTGGGTCGTCAGGGTGTCATCAGGTTTTGGCCAAATTCATGTAAATTTATACAAATTTTTACTCAAACTGTTCAGCTAATATCATTAATGCAAATGCAAAATAGAAGTGTCTTAACTAGTGGTCTCAAACTTTGGATCCCACTGTCTGTTAGTCAGTTTGACTGTGATAAATCCTCCTTCTGCACCTACAAAATAAGTTCAGAAAAAGAAAATAGAAAACAAGTACAACTTGCTGTGCTGAAGATATTAATCAATACGCTCTGCACACACAACTGTTCATCTCGCGCACTGAGGGAGACGAGGATTTGTGCTTACCGACTGAAAACGCTCCCGTAGGCTCAGACATGTTTATATGTAAATGTAAAGAAAAATCACTGAGAAAATTCTCACGTACAGCCCCCACAGGTTCACATTCTCTCAGAAGCCTGCACCGTTAACACGTTTTGTAGGCTGCTGATTCCCTGTGTACATGTTTCCTACTGTTTAGTAGCTCATTCAAAGCTCCCAGCACATTGTAGCTGTCTCATATCCCTATAGGGAATCCACCGGCTCCTGTCGCTCAGCCAATTGCTGAAGCTTCCAGAGTTGACAGGGTGTCCTCGAGGGCTCTCTACGAAAATGAGTTTTCAACTTTTTCCCAAATGTTGAGATTTGTCAAAATGATGTTGTATTTAGCAGTAAAACAGGAGAGTCGAGGCTCCTCGAAACGCTCCACATCACAACAGCTTTTGGACACAATAGCATGAGAGGATCATTCTCTTTTTGTGTCACTTTCTCATAACGTTTCTCTACAAGATACCTTAAGAGGTGTGTGATTTGAGATTTCAGCCCACTTTTTTATTTTTACCTCCTCAGGGAAAAGGGAGAAGAGTCTGTGAAATTCAGCTTAAGACGAGATGAAGGCGTGTCGTTTCAGGCTAGTTTCATTTCTTAATTTCAAATTTTTCCTTTTTTTAACTCTTCAACTTGTATGGCTTCTATTACCATGTGAAACCTCTCATACTATTTCACAGGTTCATAACCAAAACAAGGTAAAAGGTCAAAGTTGTGAAACTGTCAAACTGGCTTTGATGGAAGTTTATTTTTATAACTCTGAGCCAATGAAGCCAACATGGAGGTGAAAAAAACTCCACACATGCCCCGCCTCTTTTTCCATTTTGGGGTAAGCTGGGAGTTAGGGGCGGAGTCAGGCACTGCCAAGGTGGCGACGGTGGAGCAGCTCACTCTGAGCTTCTAAACCGCTCCTCAGAAACCTCTGGGTGACGTCACAGAGGCTACGTCCATCTTTATATAGAGTCTATGCTCTGAGCAAAGAGACAGTGAGCTGGAGAGGAAGCTTGGC
>NW_019521340.1:0-981 GCF_002814215.2 Seriola lalandi dorsalis | reverse complement strand
AAAGACGTTCTAAGCGTCTAGCTAAAACTTTAGAAAGAATTTTTAAATCCACATTCAAAAGTGAGATCGGCCTATACGAGGCGCAATCTTCAGGGCATTTCCCTTTTTTAAGAATCAGTGAGATATTTGCTTCCCGTAATGATGGTGGAAGGTTGCCACATTCAAAGGAGTGGTTAAACATCATCATCATAGGCTCTGATAAAAGACTTTGAAATTCTTTATAGAACTCACTACCAAGACCATCACTGCCTGGTGCTTTGCCTATTTGAAGGAGTTGAATGGCCTCACGCAGTTCAGCCGCACAGATAGGGGCATTTAATTCAGATTTTTGATCTTGTGATATAGTTGGGAGATCCGGTTCGGAAAAGAAAGCTTCCATTAGTGTTTTAGCATCGGAAACCTGTTCCGACTGATACAATTTTGTATAGAAATTTCTAAAAGTTTCATTAATTAGTTTAGAATCAGAGGAGCGAGTCCCCGTCCCATCTAAAATTGACTCAATAATTTAAGAGGCCCTTTGCTTTTTTGTCAAATTGGCTAGATATCTTCCTGGTTTGTCCCCATGTTCAAATAATCTTTGTTTTGCATACCCTAATTTTTCCCCCGCCTTTTTTGTTAGTAAGGAGTCTAATGTAGAGCGAATAGCAATAATTTCCTTCAATTTAGCTGCTGTAGGTTTCTTGACATATTCCCTCTCCGATATACTTAACCTTCCTTCTAGTAAAGCTTGCTGTTCCATATTTTTATGTCTTTTAGTAGCAGTATAGGATATGATCAACCCTCTGGCATAGGCCTTGGAGGTCTCCCAGAGCAGAGATGGATTAACAGAGGGGGAGTTAATAGTGAGGAAATACCTAAATTCTGTAGTGAAATAGGATATGAAATTATGATCTTTTAGAATTGAGGTGTCCATTCTCCAATTTGCGGGTTTCTTAGAGAGTCTCTTAAATGCAACATTCATATACACTGCTGCGTGATCCG
>NW_019521339.1:4626-5142 GCF_002814215.2 Seriola lalandi dorsalis | reverse complement strand
CTTTGAACAGTAAAGCCTTGAAGACCTGCAGCACTCATCTAGTTGTGTATCTGATTATGTTGTTCAGTGGAACATTAACGATTATTCTGCATCGCTTCCCACAGTACGCAGAGCACAGAAAAATTTCTAGCCTTTTGTTTCAAATCATCCCGAGTGGCCTCAACCCAATTATTTATGGTGCGCAGTCCAAAGAGATACGAAAATTCTTATCAAAATGGTTCGAGCCCCAGAAAGGTTTTCCAATGTTATGAAAAACCTGTCAAAGTTAGTTTTCTTTATGTATCAAACTTAATAGCATCACATAAGGATGAAGAATGCCTCAGTATGTTGTTCATTGTGTTTTGCACAAGGAGTTAATGAGAGTCCTGCCATAGATAACGCCCTGAGGACCTGCGGCACTCATCTGGTTGTGTATCTGATTACATTGCTCAGTTGAATGTCTATCAATATTCTGCATTGCTTCCCAGAGTACAAAGACAACACAAAATTTCTTGCTATTTTGTATCATAAACTACC
>NW_019521339.1:0-3931 GCF_002814215.2 Seriola lalandi dorsalis | reverse complement strand
GGGGCAGCAGCCTCAGCAAAGAGGTCCAGACAGCCCTCTCCCCAGCCACTTCCACCAGCTCTTCCGGGAGAATGACGAGGGGTTCCAAGGCCAGACAAGACATATAATGCCTCCAGCGTGTCCTTGGTCGGCCCCGAGGCCTCCTCCCGGTGGGACATGCCCGAAACACCTCCCCAGGTAGGCGTCCGGGAGGCATCCTCACCAGATGCCAGAACCACTTAAACTGGCCCCTCTCGACATGGAGGAGCAGCGGTTCTACTCCGAGTCCCTCCCGGATGAACGAGCTCCTCACCCTATCTCTAAGGCTGAGCCCGGCCACCCTGCGGAGGAAACTCATTTCGGCCGCTTGTATTCGCAATCTCGTTCTTTCGGTCATTACCCAATCTCATGACCATAGGTGAGGGTTGGAATGTAAATTGACCGGAAAATCGAGAGCTTCGCCTTCCAGATTAGCTCTCTCTTCCCCACAACGGACCGATTCAGCGCCCGCATCACTGCTGATGCCGCCCCAATCCGCCTGTCGATCTCCCATTCCATCCTACCCTCACTCGTGAACAGGATCCCGAGATACTTAAACTCCTCCACCTGAGGCAGGACCTCCCCCCCGACCTGGAGCGGGCAATCCACCCGTTTCCAGCTGAGAACCATGGCCTCAGACTTGGAGGTGCTGATCTTCATCCCAGCCGCTTCACACTCGGCTGCCAACCGCCCCAGCGAGAGCTGACGGTCGGTGCTCGATGAAGCTAAGAGGACCACATCATCCACAAAAAGCAGAGACGAGATCCTCCCGACACCGAACCCAACCCCCTCCACCACCCGCCTGCGCCTAGAAATTCTGTCCATAAAAGTTATGAACAGAACCGGTGACAAAGGGCAGCCCTGACGGAGTCCAACCCTCACAAGGAACAGGTCCGACTTACTGCCGGCTACGCAAACCAGACTCACACTCCTTTGGTACAGGGACTTAATGGCTGCTAACAAGGGGCCATCCACCCCATACTCCCGGAGTGCCCCCAACAGGGAGCCCCTGGGGACACGGTTGTAAGCCTTCTCCAAATCCACAAAACACGTGGACTGGAAGGCAAACTCCCATGCCCCCTCCAGCACCTTAGTGAGGGTAAAGAGCTGGTCCACAGTTCCACGTCCAGGACAAAAACCACATTGCTCCTCCTCGATCTGAGGTTCGACTAACGACCGGACCCTCTTTTCCAGTACCCTGGCATAGACCTTACCGGGGAGGCTGAGGAGTGTAATTCCCCGGTAGTTGGAACACACTCTCTGGTCACCCCTCTTAAAGATGGGGACCACCACCCCGGTTTGCCATTCCAGAGGCACTGCCCCCGATGTCCACGCAATGTTGCAGAGGTGTGTCAATCAAGACAGTCCTACAACATCCAGAGCCTTGAGATACCCAGGGCGGATCTCATCAACCCCAGGGGCTCCACCACCGCGCAGTTCGTTCACTACCTCGACGACTTCTGCCCCGGAGATTAGATCATCCATCCTCAGGTCTCTTGGCTCTGTTTCCTCCATGGAATACGTGTTGGTGGGATTGAGGAGCTCCTTAAAGTATTCCTTCCACCGTCCAAATATATCCTCAGTTGACGTCAGCAGCTCCCCGCCCCCACTGTAAACAGTGTGAGCGAGTTGCCGCCAGAACCTTTTTGGAGCCGATCGATAGTCTTCCTCCATAATCTCACCGAACTCCTCCCACGCCCGAGTTTTTGCCTCAGCAACTGCCGCGGCCGCGCTCCACTTGGCCCGCCGGTACCAGTCAGCTGATTCCGGAGACCCACAGGCCAACCACGCCCTGTAGGTCTCCTTCTTCAGCCTAACAGCTTCCCCCACCCCTGGTGTCCACCAGCGGGTACGGGGGTTACCGCCACGACTGGCCCCAGCTACCCCGCAGCCGCAGCTCGCAACAGCCGCCTCAACAACAGCAGAGCAGAACAAGGCCCATTCGGACTCAATGTCCCCCACCGCTCTCGGGACGCGATCAAAACTCTGCCAGAGGCGTGAGTTGAAAATCATCTTGACGGGTTCTTCCGCCAGGCTTTCCCAGCAGACCCTCTCAACCCGTTTGGGCCTGCCAGGTCTGCGCGGCGTCTTCCCCCGCCATCTGATCCAACTCACCACCAGGTGGTGGTCAGTTGACAGCTCTGCTCCTCTCTTCACCCGAGTGTCCAAAACATACGGCCGCAGGTCTGATGATACGACTACAAAGTCGATCATAGACCGGCGACCTAGGGTGTCCTGGTGCCATGTGCACCTGTGGACATCCTTAGGCTTGAACATGGTGTTAGTTATGGCCAAACTGTGACTAGCACAGAAGTCCAGTAACTGAACACCACTCGGGTTCAGATCGGGCAGGCCGTTCTTCCCCACAACACCCTTCCAGGCCACGCTGTCATTGCCCACGTGAGCGTTGAAGTCTCCCAATAGGACAATGGAGTCCCCTTTCAGGGCACTTTCCAGCACCTGTCCCAAGTACTCCAAAATGGGCGGGTAGTCTGAACTGCTGTTCGGCGCATAAGCACCGACAACAGTCAGAACCCGATCCCCGACCCGGAGGCGCAGGGACGCAATCCTGTCGTCCACCGGGGTGAACCGCAACACACAGGCAGAGAGCCTGGGGGCCACCAAAAAGCCCACCCTGGCCCTCCGCCTCTCCCCCGGAGCAACTCCATTAAAGAGGAAAGTCCAGCCCCTCTCAAGGACTTGGGTTCCGGAGCCGAAGCTATGTGTTGAGGTGAGGCCGACTATATCTAGCCGGCACCGTTCCCCCTCTTCCACAAGCTACAGCTCCTTTCCCGCCAGAGAGGTGACGTTCCATGTTCCAAAAAACAGTTTCCGTAAACGAGGATCGGACCGCCAAGGCCCCCGCCTTGGTCTGCTGCCCAATCCACAATGCACCGGACCCCGCTGACTCTTCCTGCAAGTGGTGAGCCCACTGGTAGGTAGTGGAATGTCCATTGCATTTGTCATTTATATCCAAGTCACCTGTGGTGGTTGGACCATCGCTAGATACCACAAACCAAGGGTGGACTGACAATCGGGAGTACCTGGAGTTTTTCCAACGGTGAGCCACTGTAAAATTGGGCCAATTAGTATAAAAATATTTGGCACCAATGTTCACTTGCAGTCTGGGACAAACTGATTAGACTTTGGTGGTCAAGGTCACAGGGACCTAACAAAACACAGTTTTGGTCTTATGAACGCGATATATCAAGAATTCTTCAAGGAAGCCGTTACATTTAGCATTAAAATGTCCACTGTGACTCAAGGATAAACTGATTTAGGTGGTCAAAGGTCAAGTACAATGTGAGCTCACAAAACACTTTTAGCCATTACTCAAGACTTCATACAGCAATTATGACAAAATTTCACACAAATTGTTCATATTTTCTATGAATTTGGATAAACAGGGATGTAAACTGTAACTGGTCTGAGTGGCGGAGGGATACAACCACGAGGTGGCAATTCCATTTATTTATTTATTTTTAACTTTAGCATAAGGCTAAAAAACATGTGAAAAAAATTAAGGTGTCTTAAAACTTTTGAAGAGTACCAAAGTTACTGCTTGGGGGCTTCAGAACAGATTCTTTCCCTGTACCAGAGCCAGGCCATGGATACTACTCCTGGCTGTGCCACACATGTTTATGGTAAAGCTACTTGTTATGTGTTAGCATTAATAATTCTTATTCTTATTTGTGCTAATATAATGATAAAAGCATAGTATTGTATAAGGGCAAAAATGGTGTCCTCCAAAATGGAGTAAATCGTCAATACTAACTAAATAACTGATCACATACAGTGGCTTTGTAATTGCTGAACACCAAACATTGAACTGAACAGATGGACAAATTTACTCTTTCTTGTCTTAGAGCTAAAACTTGCATGTTGCAGCGTAATCGTTTATTATTGTTGCATC
>NW_019521338.1:73690-74478 GCF_002814215.2 Seriola lalandi dorsalis | reverse complement strand
ACACACACACACACACACACACACTCACACACACACACAGACACACACACACACAGACACACACAGACACACACACACAGACACACACACACACACACACACACACACACACACACTCGGGTGTCACGGCCATGGTGTACTTTTTGACAGCTCACGCCGGAGAGAGACAGCAGAGGTAAAGAGAGAGAGCGGGGGATGAAGGACAGGAAGCAGAGGAGAAGGTCATCTGTCCATTACAAGCTGCAGGTCTGGGAACAGGGAGGTTGCTGGTTTGATTCCCAGTGCTGCCTTTAGGGTCCAGTATTTTCACCCAGTAAAAAGGAGTTGTTCCTAACAAAGCACACAGACTTTAACAGAGTGGAACTTTACTACAAACAATGTTTTTCAAGAAGAAAACTGGAGGTAAATCATCGAGCGAAGGTTTCACACGACGAAGCACAAAAGCTGCAGCTGAGGAGAAACGCCCCCATGGCTCCGCCCACCACGTCAGTGGGATTTTTACGCAGGTCGAGAGAGATCAATAAATGGTGATGCTAAGCAACAGCAGTGTTCGGCGTCTTCTTCTCTGCGAGATGAATCCATTCAAACTCAAACTCTGTGTCACTGCTAGTTCCTGAACACAAACCAGCCGTCAGGACTTCCTGTACTTTGTGATGTCACAACAAAGCAGTCACCGGTGGCAGGAAGCTCCACTGCAGGACACAGACTGACACCAGGAGCAGCTGTCTGTGAGGACAGGAGGACGGTGGCCTGTAGTGACCATTTGAGTTCTGTGTGTTTGTGTCCAG
>NW_019521338.1:67923-69110 GCF_002814215.2 Seriola lalandi dorsalis | reverse complement strand
AAACTAACTGAAACTAATAAACTAACTGAAACCAACAGAAACTAACTGAAACCATCCCTGTGTGTTTACTTGAATCTATAAACACAGTGACAAACCCAGGAGAGTCAGTGATGCAGCGTCACGGTGGAAATGGTGCGTTATAGTGAAATGAACACATGTAGAAAATGGTGGAACACGCTGACAAACACGTAAAGGACACGTGGTGAGTGACGGAGAGTCCTCATCACGCCATGCTGAGTATTCTTTCAGAGCTTGGCATATATGAGAGCAATAAGAAATGAAATATATGGGTGTGAATCTTCAGCTGCAGATTAAACAGCAGGCAGCACAGTGATGAAAACAGTCTAATAAAAGCAGAGGAGACAGAAGCAGGACGAGGACAGATGATCCACAGAGGAGGAGGAGGTGACACACTCACAGCAGCACAGACCTGATTTACATAAACTTTCCTCTAATCCTGTTATCTCAACTCTGCCAATTAGTTTTTGTGCCACGACCGAGTATCAAACTTCTGTTATCTTCAGGTCACAACCGACTATCTTGTTACGGCATGAAACTGAAAGCGTCTGTGTCAGATGGTGATTTCAGATCTTCAAATGGCTGAAGAGAAACCAGAGCTGCGACGACGTCTTTCATCAGAGTGGAACAGGCCGACGCTGCTGCTGCCTTTCCATTAGAGATAAACTCAAAGTTCACTTCAGCTTCTGCCTTTTGTGTCTCTGCGTCTTCACACCACGAGATTATTAAACCTTGATCTTCAGAGGGAGTGAGTCTGATGTCTGCTGGTAATGATGATTCATTTGTGAAAATGTCTTCAGATACAAGTGGGAGAGAGACGGTGAGTTCAAGGTGGACGTGTTTACACAGCTCCTCACGTTCATGTGTCAGGCCTCAGGGTGAGTGCTGAGGCTGAACTCTGTTACACAGAGACGTTTAGTTCTTCACTCTCTTAGGCCGGACTGTGGGGCAATGAATTCTGGGTAAATTAAACTTTTTTCAAAATAAAAAAATGGCCGCATCCAACCACTCAGCTCAGTTTACTCAAGAAGAACATGTTTTGTCTTTTAGAGGAATTCAACGTTTACAAGGACGTTTTACTTTGAAAATTCAGCAGAGAGTGAAACAATAAAAACAAGATGGCCGCCGTCTCTAAAAGCTCTTTCCCTCCTTGTTGTTCTCTCCTTAAC
>NW_019521338.1:67032-67565 GCF_002814215.2 Seriola lalandi dorsalis | reverse complement strand
TGTGTGTGTGTGTGTGTGTGTGTGTGTGTGTGTGATATGTAACCAACTCTTCTTCTGTGGTGACAGTCAGATGAATCTCACACATCACTGCTCATGTCAGATTAAAACACTGAGCCGTGGTCACATCAGCTGATGGAGTCAATTCTCCTCCTTCTTCCTCCCTCTCTCCTCCTCTCCTTTGTTCTCCACTTTCCTCCTCCTTCCCGTTTTCCCTCCATTCTCATCATCCTCTCATCTCTTCTCCTTCTTTCTCCATCTGTCTATTCCTGATGTTTCCTTCTGCCTCTGTCCTTCCTCCCTCCTCCTCCTCTCTCCTCGTCTCTTCTCTGTGTGAAGTGGTTGCTGTTTGTTTGAAGTCAGGACTTATTGAGCTCAGGTCTGGAGAGGCACAGCTACATCAATACTACACCTACACACACACACACACACACACAAACACACACACACACACACACACACCTCCTCTTTCTTGCTCTCTTATCCCTTCAATGCTGCCTCTCTCTCTCACACATTCACACACACACACACACACA
>NW_019521338.1:62327-64193 GCF_002814215.2 Seriola lalandi dorsalis | reverse complement strand
GAGGAGAAAGATGGAGGAGGAGGAGGAGGAAGATGGAGGAGCAGGAGGAGGAGGAGGAAGATGGAGGAGGAGGAGGAGGAGGAGGAGGAGGAGGAAGATGGAGGAGTGCAGGTGTAAATCCTCTCCTCAGTCTCTCTGCAGGGAGACTAGCTGCTAATAGAAGACACATCAGCTGTCAGCTCCAACAACAAGAGACACGACCACGCTGACGTACAGCGGCTCCATACTGATACTACAGGCCCCGCCCACCTCACACACACCTGCAGACTGAAGCTGGAAGAAGAACGTGAAGAAGAACGTGAAGAAGAACGTGATGAACACGGTGATGAAGCTGCACATCTACAAACCTGAACACAGCGGAGCAGCTGAGGAGCCACATCTCTCCTCCAGGAGCCGGAGGAGACCAAACACTGAGCTCAAAGAGAGGGAGCACCGAGACACGAGGAAGCTACGACCCAGCGGTACTGATAAGCTCAAGAATAAAGTCGTAACTCTGAGAATAAAGTCGTAAGTTTGAGAATAAAGTCGTAATATTACGAGAATAAAGTTGTAATATTACAAGAATAAAGTCGTAACTCTGAGAATAAAGTCGTAATATTACGAGAATTAAGTCGTAACTCACAGAATAAAGTTGTAATATTACAAGAATAAAGTCGTAAGTTTGAGAATAAAGTCGTAATATTACGACAAAGAAAATCATAATATTAAAAGAATAAAGTCGTAATATTATGAGAATAAAGTTGTAATTTTAGTTTCCGTGTTGTTTTAGAGGGAAACATCAGAAGCTTTAAAATGAGGAATGTGGAACATCCTGTGAACTTCTACTTTAGGTTTCACTAATGAGGAGAACCTTCATCTTTTGACTCATCATCATCATCATCGGGACATTGAAAGGATTGAGTCTGTTCTATAGTTGGACACCAGCAGCTGCCACTGACTGTCCTTTCACCTGTTTGATTGGTTGATGAAATATTCATAAAAATTATGTTTTTTTTCTCTCCAAATTTTACATGTTTAATTCTCACAATATTACAACTTTCTTCTTGAAATATTATGATTTTATTCTCGTAATATTACGACTTTATTCTTGTAATTTCAGATTTCTGTTCATCCCTCTTGTTTTGCCCTGATACTCCGTCGTAAGAAACATCGACTGACTCTTAATGAAAACTAACGTCGCTTCAAATCAACTCAAAACGTGACGATACATCAGTTTACGTCTGCCGCCCCCCAGTGGCCAAAAAATCCATTAAAAATGGGGGGCAGTGATCAGACACAGCAGGTTGACGTTGGATGACTAACCCTAACCCTAGCTGTGTAGCAGTGCTGGAGCTAGCCTGTGCTAACTGAACTGTGCTAACTGAACTGTGCTAACTGAACTGTGCTATCTAGCCTGTGCTAACTGAACTGTGCTAACTAGCCTGTGCTAATTGAACTGTGCTAACTGAACTGTGCTAACAGAACTGTGCTAACAGAACTGTGCTAACAGAACTGTGCTAACTGAACTGTGCTAACTGAACTGTGCTAACTGAACTGTGCTAACTAGCCTGTGCTAACTAGCCTGTGCTAACTGAACTGTGCTAACTGAACTGTGCTAACAGAACTGTGCTAACAGAACTGTGCTAACAGAACTGTGCTAACTGAACTGTGCTAACAGAACTGTGCTAACTGAACTGTGCTAACAGAACTGTGCTAACTGAACTGTGCTAACTGAACTGTGCTAACTGAACTGTGCTAACTGAACTGTGCTAACTGAGGCAGTGGCAGGAGACAGAAATGACACATTGAGCACAAATGAAAACAGCTTGTTCTCTATCTGCTTTCAACCACTTCATTTGCTCCCTGTCGCCCCTCTGCCCCCCCCCC
>NW_019521338.1:58499-62159 GCF_002814215.2 Seriola lalandi dorsalis | reverse complement strand
CCCCCCTGTTATCTTTCTCCCCCACTCTCTTTATCCTCATTTTACCCTCCGCTCTCTATAAACTAGATTGATGGCTCAATCCTACATGCATCAAGGTGAGAATTACAATTTTCGCACCAGCACACACACACACACACACACACACAGTCACACAGTCTCACACACACACACACACAGTCACACACACAGTCACACACACACAGTCTCACACACACACAGTCACACACACACACAGTCACACAGTCACACACACAGTCACACACACAGTCACACACACACACAGACACACACAGACACACACACACACACACACACACACACACACACACACACACACAGAGCTTCTGTATGAAGTGACTGTTACACCAACAGACACAGAACTGACTGTAAATCTCTCAGCTCAGTCAAAAGACTCAAAACGAACGTTGTTAAAAAATAATGAAGGTGCTAATTGAAGCTTTTGCTTAAATCAACTCTTCCTGACACCGTCACCGTCCGCAGCAGGAAATCAGAGACGTTAGAATCTTCTCAGGCCACGAGCTCTTTATTTATTTCCATTTATTCATTTTAGTTTCACTTTGTGTTTCGGTCTGACCCCGCTGTCACCACGATCCTCTCTCTATCTGAAGTCTTCATCATGCCGCCTCACACACCTCTCCACACGTCTTCATCAGCCTGAGATCAGCTCTCTCTGAAAACCTCAGTCCTGATTCAGGAAACTGGTTCTTTAAATCTACTGGAGTATAGTCTCTCTCTCTTTGTATCACACACACAGTCACACACACACACACACACACACACACACCACAGTGTAAAGACATGTGTTGTGTAGCGTGACAGCGCTGCACGCTTCGTCACTGACAGTTAATTTCCACTGAATGCTTGTCATTTACATACAAACACAATGTGTGTGTGTGTGTGTGTGTGTGTGTGTGTGTGTGTGCGCGTGTGTGTGTGTGTCATACATGACACTTGTATCAATATATCCTGAATTAAATCTATATGAATGTAATTTCAGTGTGATGTATTGACAGTGTTCGGAGCCTGGATGACGGCGTCCTTAAAGCCTGAATTATCAGCTGCTCTCAGCCTTTCCACGCCTGTATTTATCTGTGTGTGTCTGTGCATGTGACACACACACACACGCACACACACACGCTTACACACACACACACACACACACACACACACACACACACAGTATACTTGGATAATTTCACAGTCAAAGATGCTTGATTATGCCGCATCCCCAAGTTTAAAAAATCCCATTTATGCTGATTCTGGCTGTTTTTCTTTTTTTTCTGAATCGTCTGAATCATTTATAAAGAGGAAGGGATGAGGAGGGGAAAAAATGCAAAACACACTTTCTGGTGCTTTTGTGAGGAACGTGCTTCTGAACGCAGCAGCGCCACAGTGATTGCAAATTGCCTGTCTGCGTATAATATCAGAGCAACTGTTCATGTAGCTGAAAGCCACAGAGGAGAGAAACCAGAACTCACTGAAACTCCTCACTTACTTATCTGCTTCCTCAGTGAGCACCCCTCCTGCTGTGCTGACCTTTGACCTGGGCCTTCAGATTACCAGGTCCCTTCAGAGGGACAGGTGCTGCAAATGAACTCCAGCACCATCCTTTTACTCTGAACATAACAGCTGCTGCTTTTTGTTTCATCAATAACAATGTTTCTCTGTGTATCGTCCCTGTTTTGTTTTTAAAAACCACCTCAAAGAGATGCAAAAATACCTCAAAGAGTCAGAAAACAACCTCAGTCATAAAAAAAACCTCAAAGAGACACAAAAAAACCTCAAAGAGACGCAAAAAAAACCTCAAAGAGACACAAAAAAACCTCAAAGAGACACAAAAAAACCTCAAAGAGACACAAAAAAACCTCAAAGAGACTCAAAAAAACCTCAAAGAGACACAAAACAACCTCAAAGAGACGCAAAACAACCTCAAAGAGACGCAAAAAACCTCAAAGAGACAAAAAAACCTCAAAGAGACGCAAAAAAACCTCAAAGAGACACAAAACAAACTCAAAGACTAACAAAACAACCTCAAAGAGTCGGAAAACAGCCTCAAAGAGACACAAAACAACTTCAAAGAGTCACAAAACAACCTCAAAGAGACACAAAACAACCACAAAGAGACACAAAAAACCTCAATGAGACACAAAACAACCTCAAAGACTCATAAAACAAGCTCAAAGAGACACAAAACAACCTCAAAGAGACACAAAACAACCTCAAAGACTCACAAAACAACCTCAAAGAGACACAAAACAACCTCAAAGACTCACAAAACAACCTCAAAGAGACACAAAACAACCTCAAAGAGACACAAAACAACCTCAAAGACTCACAAAACAACCTCAAAGAGACACAAAACAACCTCAAAGAGACACAAAACAACCTCAAAGACTCACAAAACAACCTCAAAGAGACACAAAACAACCTCAAAGAGACACAAAACAACCTCAAAGAGCCACAAAACAACAACCTCAAAGAGACACAAAACAGGACTGGTGTTGTCTCAGCTCCATCAACACCAATCTTCACAATAAGACTTCCTCAGGAAGGATTCATACATAGTTTATAATGAGGTTATTAATTTGGTCATTTACACTTTATAAATCATAAATTAACATGTTACAACACAGTTTTCTTACATTGATGCAGCTCACTATTTGGCAAGATCAAGTCAATGCTGACTGCTCATTAACCTGACTTGTGTGAAACACATCGTCATTTATTAATGACTTCCCAGTTATAAATGGTATTAACTCATCAATACATCTGATCAGCAGCTGAGATTATAATGAGGACGGCTGTGAGAGCAGGTCAAGGTAAACAACACTGCCCAGGCCTCGGAGGATGAACCTGGTCATGTGATCTGATCATGTGATCATATGATCTGATCATGTGATCATGTGATCTGAGATGAAACGTCCTCACCATTAAGACGCTGGTTCATTGTTAGTAACTGAACGAACGTGATGAAGCACAGTACAGATACATGTGGGCTCACTATATGGCAACTGTTGCCATGTTATATAATGTGTTACAACAGCTTATAAAGTGTCAACAAGCTAATTAATAAACTAGTTATAAACCATTATAAATCCTTTATAGGGGTGCTCTTATTGTGAAGTGGTGCCCAAAAACAAATAATAAGTAAATACATGAATGAACCACTGACAGTAAATCCAGCTGTTAAATATGAACATGGCGGCTGTCTCCACGGCGCTGCGGCTGCTGAGAGTTCAAAGTGGCGGGAGGCTTTGTGATTTATCAGCTGTTGAACCTCCGTCAGGATCGTTCCTCCTGTGTTAAGAGTGTCTCACAAATGAGGTCCCCGCTGCCTGAGGCCAGTCTAGTTAGCCAACCTGTGGCCCCCGCTGCACACAGAGCCTCATATAAAACATTATTATTATTATTCCCTCCCTGGGAGCTGGTTATAGCCGCTCTGAAAAGTCATTTCCCTCTCCTCTTGTCCATGTGAATACCTCCTGATAGGGAGAGGGAGGGAGGGAGAAAGGAACAATAACTGCATCTCATATGACGGGAAAATGAATAATTTCAACTGCGTGTGTGCACACAGTGTGTGTGTGTGTGTGTGTGTGTGTGTGTGTGTGTGTGTGTGTGTGTGTGTGTGTGTGTGTGTGT
>NW_019521338.1:52559-57878 GCF_002814215.2 Seriola lalandi dorsalis | reverse complement strand
AGAACAGAATAGAATAGAATACTGGAACATTCACACAGGAAGTGAAAGCCTGGATACAGACAGAGATTTTCCATTTTACCAGCTTCACACTAAATGACTTTATTTTAACGTGAGAAGCTTCTCCCTGAACCGAAGGATCAACACCTTCATTAACCGACATTAATCCCACTATGGACCCAACACAGAGCTGAAGCTGTCCATGCTCACACTACTGCTCTACTTTATTAATGCATCGATAAATACTTCACATTTACAAAAACAGCTTTAAATAAACTGTTTATAAATACATTTATTCATTCATGAATAAATAATTGATCATTGAAAACAATATGAAAAGACATTTTAAAAATGGGAATACATATGTTCCTTATGAGAAATTGGAAATTAAAGAGGGAATCCAGTGATTAATTCATGAATTAATAAAATGTATTTATAAATGGTTTATGTGGTAAACATTTTACTCTGTTTTTGAAAATCCATTTTTGAATCTGAAGTATTTATTGATGGATCAATCGTTTCTCTATAAATTATTTTTACAATTCCTATTTTTAAAATATGAAAATAAGGAAATGCTTTAAGATCAATACACTGCTGCTTCAGGCTGTTGTAACTCTGTTTGTATTACAGCCGGTATTATTAAATATTATTAATAACGTTAATATTTACAGTGACCTGCAGGGTGATGACGCAGCTCGTTACAGATCTCATCATGAGGTGGAACATCAGAGAAGAAGAAGCAGCTACAGACTCAAACCATCGTTCCAGTCTCATCAATCGATCACTTTGAAACTTGAGATCAATCACTCTGAATATTTTGAACTCACAAAATGTTGTCTGTTTTATTCTTGGGCCAATATATCCTAATATAATCAATAATATCAAATATCACAACATCTGATATAACTGACAAATAAAACTAGAACTGCTGTTTAGTGGCAGCATTTTATAGCTGAAATATAAAATACAACGATATAATATTGTAATATTTTATTATATTTATGAGAAGAGAGGCTCAGAGCCTCCTCTCTTCTGATTGGCTCACCGACCTGTTGTTACTAGAGCTCCAGAGAAAAGCCTGAGAGAGGAGATGTGAAACTACACTGAGATGGTTTTTATATCTTCTGATGGATCAACACTTCAAATAAAACACAGAAGAAGAAGAAGAAGAAACATGGAGCTCTACGAACCTGAAGACCATGTTGAGCTGATCTCAAACAGCAACATGACAGATGACACACCAGCAAAACAAACAACAGAAACACAAGTGTCACACTTGACACAAATGACATGCTACATGTTCTTATTATTTAAAGGAGTAGAGCCACCATAATTCCTCTAAACACATGACGTCTGATCGTGTCTGTCTGCAGCACAACGTCCTTGAAATCTGACCACACACCTGCCCTGGGACAGATTCATCCACTACAGAGAGAGAGAGAGAGAGAGAGAGAGAGAAAGAGAGAGAGAGAGAGAGAGAGAGAGAGAGAGAGAGAGAGAGAGAGAGAGAGAGAGAGAGAGAGAGAGAGAGAGAGTCCTTCAGTATTCAACCAACCAACATATCATTTCCTCTCTCATGTTCGGACTTCTGAAGGCAGAAACTCCATAAAGACCCCCTGCCAACCTGCCTGAGGACACAGGCACACTCCAACCACACTGCTTCAAAGGCGCTCCAGAGGCTGAGTGTGTGTGTGTGTGTGTGTGTGTGTGTGTGTGTGTGTGTGTGTGTGTGTGTGTGTGTGCAAACAGGAGTACCACTCCTTTGTACAGGAAGTAGTCGTGCTAGGTAAACAGGAGCGCAGGCTAATCCTGTGAGGAATGGGAATTCTGCATTAGCATTTGAATAGTGCCACGGTGCCACGAGTAGTGCTGACAAAACTAACACACATCCTCCGTCCTCGTTTACACTCACACACACAAACACTGCGTATATTCAGGACAGAAGAAGAAGGAGGAGGACAGTGTGTGTGTGTGTGTGTGTGCGCACTGGATCTCAACACACACCTCTGCACACGCTCACCTGCAAACTGCCCGACACAACCACAGGCTGCAGCTACATGCTCATTAATAATGTGATTATACTGTAATTAGGCCAATAAGGATGGTAAGAGCCCATGTAAACATCTGATTACATGTGAGTGTGTATAATCACAGGCACACATGCTGGTGTCTGTAGCTGCAGTAGGGATAACCCCCCCCCCCCAGAATTAGTGCAGCAGATAACTTTAATAATTGTTCAAATGTGGATACAAGCGCCAAAGTGTGTATGTTCATCCCTCTGGGGCCATTACACACTTGAAATTTCAAGATGGCAGCCATTTGTTTATAATTTATTGTTAATCATTATTATTATTATTATTATTATTATTATTATTATGACACTATAATGAGCTGCTGGACTCCTGAACTTCCCTTAGTATCTGTCTGTTTATTTCTGACACAGAAAACAACATGAACATAAAACATATTTAACCAGTTTTACCCACAGGACAGATTTCAGTGATTCTGATGTGTAATTCTGTTTTACACTCTGAAGACGTCAAAGTCACAATCTTACATTTCCTCACAGCTTCATTTGTGCAGTTTTCTAATACGTCAGCTGAAAAATTCTGCACAAAACACTGAGTATTTACAAACCATTTCTGATGAGGAGTCGACTTCTTTACTTGTGTTAACATTAGCTCGCGAAGCTAACTCGGCTAGGCTAGTTAGCAAGCTTTTTGGTGAGAAAATTTCAAACATATGGTTTTGGCTCAAATGTGTTTTGACTAATTAAGACTCTATAACTTCCCTGATGCTCGAGTGATACAGCACCACAGCAGTTTCTTCCTATGACAGGAACAGGCCGTGTGCATGCTGACGATCATACAAGGTGTTCTGTACCTGCCGACAGATCCTTCTACACCGGCTGTGAAAAACTGTAGGATTAAGTTGGCAAGTCTGTATCTGGTACGGGTATTAGCCGAGGTGTGTAACAGCACGTGTGTCCTGACTTGAAAATGATGTGTGCACACACACACACACACACACACACACACACACACACACACACACACACACACACTGAGCTGCTGAATGAAGAGAGATTCTTTCATTAGCTTGTTTGCTCACATCTCACAGAACAAGTCCACACAAGACGAGACAGTCTTCTTCTTCTTCTTCTCCTGATCGGCTAAGAGGCTGCAGCTGTTTCTAGCCCTCAAACTAAAGTAGTTTAATTACATTTCAAATTTCATATTGAGACATTTAGCAGAGGATCTTATCCAGGTCAACTTACAATGAAAGCAACAGCAGATTAAGCTTCAATGCCTGAATTATCCGCCATTTGAAAAGCACCTCCTACTCGCACTAAATTATGGCGGGCCTCAAAATTAAGACAAAGTGCGGCTCTTCTTTAACTGCTGTTTTTGTCTTAAGAGCTTTGTTGACACACTTTCACTGACTGGATTCTCTGTGTCCCACAAATACTGCCTTTTTCTTCAAACCGCAAAACTTATGTAAATTAACACAATTTATATCTTTGATATTTATTTCAAAAACAAACATCAACCAATAATTTTAATCATCATGTCAAACTAACTCGAACCTCAGCTGCTTCCTTCTTTCTCACAGAGACGTCCCGTCACTCAGGATCCGCCCCTCCTCACCTGTCCACCTCAGAGGTTCATGCTCCTGCACCACCTGACCCCATCACCTGCCCAGCTGCTCCCGCCGTCTTTAGACCCAGTATACTGTAAGTTTCTGCCTTGGTTTGAGCTCTGCCTGATGCCTGATCTGAGATCTGCAGCCACGCCAGCAGCTGTGTGAGGCTGCACTTAGTCACAGCAGTGGTCTGAGCTAAATGCTAATGTCAGCACGCTCACAAAGACTTCAGAAAGCATAATGTCCTCCATGTTTACCCTCTTAATTTAGCACGGAAGCATGCTAACATTAGCTTATCTGCAGGACGTTTTGCAGGTATTCAGTCAAACTAGAGTCAGCTCCTCCTCCTCCACTCACACTAGTTCCACGTTACATCCTGTTTATCCAGTCAGAGAAAATATGAACCGTTTGTGTGAAATTTTGTCATAATTACTGTGTGATGTCTAATGGCTAAAAAGGGTTTTGTGAGGTCACTGTGAGCTTGACCTTTGACCTTTCGCCACCAAAATCTAATCATTTGGTCCTTGAGTCCAGGTGAAAATTTTGCCCAAACTGAAGAAGTTCTGTCGAGGTGTTACTGAGACGGACTGACGGACGGACAACCTGAAAACAAAATGGCTGCCGCTCTGACTGTGGTACTTGACAAATTCAAGGTGTGATCTGATAACGGTGAAAGTAGAAGCCGTCAAAGTTATTATAGTTCATCCCGAGGAGGACATGAAGGTGTGTGGCACATTCCATGCGAATCAATCAAACATTTATCGAGATATTTCACCCAAACGAGCGCCGCAGGAAATGTAAGAGCGCCACCAAATATCAGGAGTGTTCATCTTCTGGGGAACATGAATTACTGCACAAAATCAGTTGTTGAGATATTTCACCTTCTCTTCCACCTCTCTACAACCTGCCGGCCTCTCTCAGAGCTCGGCCGCCTGAGTCCTCACCCAGACCTGATCCAGGACCAGGCTCAGTTCATTCTCATAACAGGCTGCTGCTGCTGCATGTGATGGAGCAGTGTTAGTGGAGTGTTGCTGCTCTGATATAACAACATGGAGGAAGTACACAGAGACAACACATCACACACACACACACACACACACACACACACACACACACTGTGCAAAAAGCTTACATTTAAAACACTGTCGTATGTGTGAAGGGCAACAAGATGCAACATGAAAATAAAAATCATAAATATACATGAAGACACTGGAACAGATGATTCAGCTTTCTAACACTGTACAAAGGGCAGATGTGTGTGTGTTCTCTTGTGTAAATGTTAGCTGTGATGTGTTTTGTGACGATGACTCTGATGAAGGTGATGAGTCGAAACACGTAGAGAGACTCACAAATAACGCAATAAAGTCTGACTCAATATTCCAGCAAAGGGCTGCGTGATCGTCACCTGGGTAACTGCCGACAGCTGTTATTATCGGGGGGGGGGGGCATTATGTTAAGTTGCATTATATTATGTTGCAGCACAATACGTTGTGTCGCGATAAATCATGTTGCGTGTTACTTTCCATCACATTACACCGAGTTACGTTACTTTACGTCTCAGGTTGCATGTTACCTTACGTCACGCTGCGTTACCCTGTGAGCGAGAGAGAGAGGGAGAGAGAGAGGGAGAGAGAGAGAGAGAGAGAGAGAGAGAGAGGGAGGGAGAGAGAGAGGGAGAGA
>NW_019521338.1:46709-50267 GCF_002814215.2 Seriola lalandi dorsalis | reverse complement strand
CCACACACACACACACACACACACACACACACACACACACACACACACACACACACACACACACTAGGAGAGCTGCTGCTGTCTTTACTTCACCTGGTTGTACGCCTCTCCGCCTCCCGCTCCTCCTCCTCCGCCTCCACCACCTGCTCCTGCTCCGGTACCGAGCTCCGGCAGCCGCCTCCGGCTCAGCACCAGCAGGTAAACCAGCGCTCCCAGCCACACCAGCACCGCCACGGCCACCGCCAGCCTCCGACAGAGACGCTTCATTTTGCGGTCAGGAGGAGCCGGCGGCGCCCCGCAGCCCGGCCGCTGTCAGAGGACCATGATCCTCCGGGAGCGGGAAGGAAACAAGCGGCCAACCTGCTCCAACTCACACCGCTCTCAAGTCTGTCCGGTCCCGCTCACCGCGGAGCGCGCGCTCCCTCCCTCTCTCTCTCTCAACTCACAGAAGCTCGAGCGCTCCTCTGACACGCCTGACAAGCCGTACGCGTGTGCGTGCGCGCGCGCGTGTCTGCGAATCTGTGCGTTTCGCTGAGGGAGTCCTGGACCCTCCTGAAGGGTTGACTGGGAGAGAGTGCAGCTCCACCTGCCGACACCCACAACTACCCCAGCAAAGTACCGAGGAGGAACGGAACGGAACAGAACGGAATAGAACGGAGTAGAGTAGAAGAGAACAGGATAGAATAGAAAAGAATAGAATAGACAAAAGGAAACGACACAATTGGAGCTTTTTAACTATCAAACAATCCTTTCATCGATTTTTAAAGAACATATTGACTTGTTTATTTAGTCTAATATGACATTCAACTGAAGAGTGAAAAAAATGAAGACTCATCATCATCATCCTCATCAGCAGCAGCAGCAGCAGCAGCAGTGATTGCTTGTTTGTTTGTTTGTTTGTTTGTGTATGACAGATTAGCGGAAGCTAACGAGGATCTGAATAAACATAAAGAATAAGATGTTATCAGATGCTGATGCATCGTTTGAACATGAACATTTTACTGTTGCAGCCGGAGCAGGAGACACCTGAGGGGTCAGCTGATTAATGAGGATGTAAACACTGAACAATAAAACAACAGTTGTTTAGTTTTATTGGTCTTTAGAGCAGAACCTTCATCAGTTAGTGTGTGATGTTTCTGTTCTGCTGCACAAGATCTGAGCTCTTTGGGCTTTTTTTTTACTTTTTTATATCATCTCTTTTTTTGTGGATGATTTGAATAATTTTAAACAATTTTGGCCTCAAACATTTATTTAAATAGACAGATTCTTTATTGTCACTGCATTAACAACACAGCAATTAAGTTTGGCAGCATATAAATAAATAAATAAATAGTAAAATAGAATATGCATTTAACACCAACGATATAACTATAAAGGATCAATATTGCAAATTTCAATGAAACAATTTCAAGGGGAAATTAGTGGTAACCACTCATCTGGACGAGGCACTGTATTTTATAAAGGTGATTATATGTTCAGTCTTAATCTGAAAAGTCGCCAGGAATAAAAATGACAATATTTCCCTCTGACATGTAGAGAAGTGGAAATATAAAGTAGAAGAAAATAGAAATAATAAATGTAGAGTGTAACATCCCAGTTAAAGGCCAAAGGAGAGTTCTTCTTTGAGATGAAAGAAAAGAGGAAAGAGAAGGAGAAACAGCAACAATCAATAACACATCCAGTGTGAACGTCATATTTTCCTGCTGGATCAAACCAGCGCTGCTCTTTCTGCTGCATCATTAGACTGAGAGAAGAGGAAGACGAGGAGGAAAGCAACAACTGAGCCTTGAAGAAACAGAGGAGGACAGGCAGAGAGGGTGAGAGAAGAAGTGAAGATGTGAGGAGAAAATACGAGGGGAGGCAACAAAGGAAAGAGGAAGAGAAGACCTTTTTCTTTCTGTTGCAGTCACATGAAAAAGGTGACGAGATGAAAACCGTCACATTTTATTTCAATAAATTATCAGAGCCACAGCTGAGCACATGCTCCCATCTCTAGTTATTAATAAAACATGTGGAACAAAAATAAAAATGATCCTCCTAATGAGACGTGAACCCGAGGACAGACCGTCACTTCACCCTGCGCTGTGTTAGAGCGCCACCTGCTGTCCCACACTCAGAACCTCGTCACACGTCTCAACACGAACCACCGAGCCGAAGCCTCTCAGACCGTCCGACCCTCCTCACCAGTCCCAACATGAGAAGTCAGTCCGTCGCTTCACCGAATGTTTTCATTAAACCGGACTGACGTTAGAAAGAGATTCATTGGTGTTTAGTGAACTGGCACTTTACAGCTCTGTATGGGAATGTAAACTGCAGCCTGTGGAGAGCAGAAGAAAACATTTACTATAATGAAAAAGGTGCAAATGCTTGATTTTGAGATGTGTTATTATTATTATTATTATTATTATCATCTGTTAATGATATTTTCAATGCAGTTTCATCTTGCAGCAGATATGTGGCGCTCACCATTTCTGGATTTGTGTGCAGAGTTTTGAAAAAATGAGATCTTGAACCTGAAATGTGTGAAAGCAGAACATAACTGCTGTAACTGAGGAAAACTAAATGACGACTGTGCATCAGAAAACACACACAGAGAAATGCAATCAAACTTTGAACAAAGCCTCAACTACAGTGCAGTGAATTCACTGTTCAGCTCTACCTTTAGAAAATGATAGAACCTGTGCAGTGTCGCCTTCAAGAAGAAAACCTTCTCCAACTTTACTGAACTCCACTCGCAATAAAAGCACATGAAGCATCTACTTTTCAGAGTAGTAAGAGTTTTAGAGCAGACATGTCCAAATATACTATATGTGGCTCATCGCACAGTTACACATTGGTTAACGAAGCAAGTTCACTTTGTGTTTTTCCCGCTCACTTCACGATGGCAGCACCATGCTTCCAAAAACAGACTGTAAACACCAGACACCTGCTGTGCGGCAGGAGTCATGGGAAAATGTGAAAACTGTTGTGTTTGTCTCATTTGCCAAAAGACCGTCGCTGTGATGAAGGAGATTCATACCAGAGACTGTCCCGCAGTGAACGGGTGAAACACTCTCCCTGCAGAGGCTGCTCACACGGCGTGGCCCCCAGGTATTTTCACATTGTCAAGTCTGGCCTCCGATCAAAAAGCTCCACTGTTATAGGTGCAGCCTGAAAGCTGAAGGATGGAACTACAGAGACACACACACCCCTCGATGCGAACACTGAGTATCATTAATGAGTCACTAGAGCTCGTGGGAAACTTCACATCATATTTGCTCGGATCATAATTTTGAGGTGGAAAACAACCTTCAGCTCGGGCTCCTGGTTGTAATCTCTGACCAACACAAAAACTCCCACAAACCATGTGAAGCTTCTGTACACACATTTATAATAATTCAAGTGTCCTGTACCTTCATGGTGAGTTTTCAGCAGCGTCCTCCTTCAGTCTCATCTTCTTCCTCTCTGGCTGATCAAAAAATAATCATAAAAAAAAGAAAATCATCAGTCTTGCAATACAAGTGAAAAACAAACACAAGAACAACTCTAATACATCACATGAAAATAAATACCCTACAA
>NW_019521338.1:44489-46632 GCF_002814215.2 Seriola lalandi dorsalis | reverse complement strand
TTTGTCTTTTAGCGTTTTAAAATGTCTTAATGAAACTTTTCCTCGATAATAAAAGACATAATGTTTGTGCCTAAATGTTTTAGACCTTACACATATCAATAGAATAAAAGTTAGCTTTTTAGCACAGTTAGCTTGTTTCCTGTATGCTAGCTAGCTAAGTTAGAGCACCTCTACACGGTAGAAAACGTGAGCTAATATGAAGCGTGGTGAATTCGCGGTTTTTTAAATGAACGTACCGGTGAGCTGTTTTTCTTTGGACGAGTCTGATGTCAAACCATTTAAAACTCTTTTATCCCGCCGCCTCGCTCCAGCTAATCATCGGAATCTTAGTATTTGGCCCCGCCCACAGCCGTTACCTCGACCAATGAGGTTCTTTCTGAGCGTTCGTCACTCGTCACCATACAAACAGCAGTTGACAAAACAGTCCCATCTCAGTGTCCTCTTACTAGCTTTCCCTGGGGCTTTCAACCATATTAAATGGTCCTCATGAGCAGATTCGGTTTATTTACTCCATCACCATGAACAGATTATGAGAGGATATAAAACGCTAACCACCTCCCACAACACACCTAGACTGAATGAGACGTGGCCATGGTCTTTGTAGTCATTTTGAGATCATGTTGTAGTCCTGATAAAGATCTTTGTTGTTTGTCTTGTGTCTCTGTGGTTGTTTTGTCTCTGAGGTCACGTTGCTGTTACTTTACTTCCTCTCCACTGAATATTTCAGATGGACATAAGACATTTTTCTTTAATTAATGATAAACTCAACAGTAAAGAAGATAAAAGTGCCACCAGCTCCATGTGATCTGTTTTCTGAAATATCTAATGTGACTTTCATACGTCACAGCAATACATTTCTTTTTTACAACATTTTGTTGCTAAAACTTTTACATTTCCACTGAATAATTCTTCTCTACCGTCATCCATGTTGACTTCAGTGATGAGCTTCCTGTCTCATTTTCAACAAAAAACTCAAGGTCCACTTACCTGTTTGCTCTTGAGCTTTCAACCATATTACAGTCTTCGTCATCAGCAGATCCTTTTCCCAAAAACAGAAATTACACCACTCACATATCGACCATCACTGCTCTCCTATAGCTGTAAGAATGCATCCATTATGAAAAATTGTCTCTGGATTTTAAATGTATTAATTAGTGAAACTAATTTGTTATATAATAATAATATAATAGCAATGACCAGACTAGTCAGTCTCTTTATTATTAGGTTTATTAAAAAACTATAGTTCTGAGAGCAATGGAGCTAATTTCATAATCACCTTCTGTTTGTGACTAAATGAATTCTACACCTGTAAAATCTGATTGTTGATGCGTTGTTTGTTTGTTTGTTTGTTTGTTTGTTTGTTTGGGCAGTCATGTAAACGTGGCTCCGGTGAAGATGATGTCACCAATACCTGGCCACTTGTGTCAGAAACTAAACCCGGCTGCCCACAGCGCCACCCAGTGACCAGCAGGCAGCAGTGTTTCAGACTGAAGTCACCTCAGGAACTGATCCTGAATCTTCACGGTCTTCATCACACACATTAACATATAAAATGTTTTAATGTCAAAATGGGATCAACTCTAAATCACTGCAGGAAACAAAACATCTACATGAAAATTAAAGATGTGTGAAGTTTGAATTCTGCAGAGCATTTTATCTACTAATAAAGAACTGTGAAGGATATTTTGTCGTTCTGTTCGTGGTTTATTTTTACTTTCAAACAAATGTTGATGTGAGAAAAAGAAACATTAACACACACACGCACACGCACGCACACGCACACACACACACACACACACACACATACACAACATCCTCTAATCCAGTTTATTTTCCTCAGCAGAAAAATGGAACACGATAAAATTAAAGGAGAAAATAGGACAGAATTATGTTCTTGCTTTTTTATACATATAACTAAATATGCCACTCTATGCTAGGGTGTAAGTAACTCAAACTGATATAAGGTTAAATAATTTTTTTCTTTAAAAAGGTACAGAAAGATATTCCATTTCTTCCATTTCTCATTAGCACTCAAAAAAAAAGGAACAAGTTTTTCAAATATTCAAATATCAAAATAAGAACCAGTCGTGACGTTTCTCCAGACTCCCTTTATCCTTCGCTGTGTTCTCATTGAAGAAGATGG
>NW_019521338.1:42536-44031 GCF_002814215.2 Seriola lalandi dorsalis | reverse complement strand
GTGACGGCCGAGTCAGAGCCGGGTCACAAACATGATGACAAACAGGAAAAAAAAAAAAGGGAAAGCCACTCAATTTGAGAATTCACACGTTATTTTCGGCGTCAGTTTGAATCTGTGATGTCAGGAGATGTTGAACAGCCTCGACCGGGTCCAGCACACACCTGCGTGACGGACCACAGGAAGTCCGAGGGTCACATTTGATTTAATCGCAAAATTGAAGTGAAGAGAACCAAAGGTGTTTGGTTACTGGATCCAAAACTGAACTTTCTGTCTTTGTTTGAAAAGGTCAACGTCCGGTTCATTTCTCAGCCTTTAAACCAACGTCGACTCGTGCTGCGTATCAATATGACATCACTGATTTAAACTGTGGGACGAGCCCATCTCTCTCTCTCTCTCTCCGATTTAATCGATTTATAATCAAACAGTTCTGATGCAGACAGACGCCCCCGCTCTGCAGATTAAATGAGGCCCAACCCACAAACACAAAGTAAGAATAAATTAGAATCATTAAAGGGAAGTGAGTCATTCATGGATTCAGTTTAGCTGTGGAGACGATCCGTGATCAACTTCAGATTATTAGTTTCTCTTAAACACACGGCGTTTTGGCGAATGCAAAAACTCGCTGTATTCCCGCTTGTCAAGAACAACAGTACCACTCAGTGAGATGACGGGGGGGGGGGAGATCTGCTACACAGAGGATTTATCTCAGTTACTCTTGTCCATTAGTGTGGTGTTTATTTTTTTTATACTTTTCTTTTTGTCCACAGTCCATGTGAGCAGAGGCAGGGATTGGCTGTATTGTCCTCCACGACGCCGTGGTAACGCAGTAAAAACGAGCTAATCACCATGACGGCCACATGTAAAAAAAAAAAAAGAAAAAAGAAAAAGAAGAAGAAGAAGAAGAAGAAGGATCCTCACGTTAGCAGATGACAAACTTGCACCTGCACAGACACACTGACGACACTCAGCTGGTGACGCCGCGCGAGGACCGACTCACAGGTGGAAGAAGAAGAAAAACAAAGCGGAGGAAGGCGGGGCTACAGGTTTGATACTCCAACCCCCTGATGACGACCTGAGGAGCGGTCGTGGGACAGAGCTGGACCCCTCCCCCGCGACCAAGAAATGGAAAAAAATAAAGAATAAGTGTGAATGAGAATCCGAACGGATCAGTTCATCAGTTCGTCTCCCACTTCCTGTTCTGAAGGAGCACGAGCAAAGAGGAGGAAACCATGTGATGTACGACTGACGGGATCCATCTCTGCGGCGTCCTTCCTCTGAAGACGGGGGGGTGGGGGGGTTAAGGCTGAGTGTGTGAACATGTGATACTGAACGTGGCCCCCTGTTGGCCCCCGAACTGCCTCGTCCAAACAGGAAATCAGGACGACGACAGGGCGGCGCCGAGCTCAGGTCCAGAATCGTAGGTCAGATGCAGGATGTTGCGACCGTGCTCCCCCCTCCCCCCCTCTTCTTCTTCTTCTTCTTCCCCGCCCTCCCA
>NW_019521338.1:15771-42359 GCF_002814215.2 Seriola lalandi dorsalis | reverse complement strand
AGGAGCATTCCTCCCCGATGCGTTGGCACGAGCGGCCCACCTTGCGGTCCAGCTTCACCATCTTGAGGACGGCCTCCTCGCGCCCGCGGCCCAGATGGTCGAACAGACAGTCGTGCTGCTCGGGGAGACGATGGAGCATGCAGAACACGTAGCCTGGAAGGGGGAGGGGGGAGGGGCGGGACAAACAACGTGGTGAGGGAGACGTTCTGGTGGTTTCACCTCAACAAACACAATCATGGCGTGTGGTACTGACCGCAGCGGCAGGAGCCCAGTTCCTGCTGCACCAGCTCTAGTTTGGTTTGGCAGCGGTAGCAGCGCCGGCGGTTCTTCTGCTTGGGCGTCCCGCCGGCCTCCTCGCCGCTCCCCTCCTTCTCGTCCGGCCGGGGCCGTTTCTCTGGTGTCGCCTCGCTCTCTGAGCTCGAGGCTGAAAACACAAGCGGCAGGGTGAAGAGTTAGCGCTCAGAGCTACAGGCAGGAGGAAGAAGAAGAAGAAGGGGGGGGGGGCTGACCTGATTCTCGTGGACGTTTTGTGGGTGTGCAGAGTGTGCCTTGGGCTGTTTCTGTGGACGACACGCCTGCAGGGGGACATGAAGAGACGAGTCAGACAGGAAATGACCATCCATCCAAAATAAGACGTACTGAATGTTACGGACCGGTGCGGCGGGAAAAGTGTCACATTTTCATTTTGTGCTTAAAAGTGTAAAACGCCATTTTAATCAATATTCAATAAATAATAACAGCTATGAAATTAATTAGGTCATAAATATAGAATGATTGAAATAAATGTAAATATATAAATATATAAAACGAATTAATAAATACAGCTATGAAAGAAATTAATTAGGTCATAAATGTATAAACATAAAAATAAATAGTTTTATAAATGAATGAATAAATAGCTTTATTTATTTCAGGGGACTTTTATTTTCCTAATGCCACATTTGTTTCCCAGCTTTTTATTTCCATGTGTTATATTCAAATGAGGGGGTGTGGTCATCTGACAGGACACAGCACCAGCTGCAGAGACTTCCCGCTCTACAAAGCTGTGAGGATTCTGATTGGATGTGGACGTTTTATATGAGTTCATACTGTAAGTGAAGACAGGCGACTTCATTAGAATCTGACTTCTACTCAGCAGTGATTGGAGGAAGGCCTGTGTGACATCATTTCCTGACTTCACATTAAAGTAAACTCCTTGGTGCTCCTCAAAGATCCTCTACAACAAAGATACAAGCACAAGCAGCGCCAATGGCAGACACTTCCTGTTTCCTGTGTGGGCGTGGTCATGACTGCTTGTCCATAATAACAACAACACAATACAACACTAGATACAGTTTGAATTGACGCCCGACTTCGCTGCTGGTTTTTATCTGATAGCTTAACAACACTCTCCGTTTTCCCTCCCATTACAGTGGGGGGGAGGGGACACACACACCATGTGACACAGATACAGGAAGTGATTCTAAAAAAACTGCTGTCTTCTTTCTCAACCCCCCCCCCCCCAAGTCTGTCTTGCAGCAGCAGCGTCACACAGAAAACCACAGCTGTATTCATGGATGTGGTCAGAAACTTACTGTAGCCTTTATGTCAGCAGGTTGTTGGTTTCCCTCCTTAAAAAAAAAAAAAACACCTTCCTGTTGTTGGCTGTCCCTTCTTACCTTCCCTCCTGCTGGGAAACGTGGGCGAGGGCTCTTCGGCTGACGGCTGCTCGGAGCTGGAGGCCGGCGACGACAAAAGGGATTGGCTACTGCTACTGCTCGTCTCGCTACTGAAGACGGCCGATTGGCTACTCCCGCTGCTCTGGATGGGCCTGGAGGTGCAGTCCTCCCCCGGCTGCTTCTTCTGGATGTCTGGGGTCAAGGGCGGCGAGAGAGGGAGCGGAGAGAGACGTAGATAAGAGACGGGGAAACAGACGGAGAGGGAGGACAAGACGAAACAAAGAGTCAAAACACTCACATCTGGACTCTGTTCGTGCTACAACAACACAGCTGCAACTACAGGAGAGGATCAGGGCCACGGCTGGATTTTTTGTTTCTTTAAAACATTTAAAAACATCTTTTTTTTTCATAATTCACCAAACTGGTACAGTTGATCTGTCAGCCCACCTCAGTTTGTGATGACAGTAACCTGAGGACAAACTGAGCTCTTCTTCTTTGGTCCTGCGGCAGTTTAACATGTTTTTACATCTTATAGACCAAAATATTTACTGATGAATGAGAGAATAAACAGCACATCAATCAATAATGTAAATAGAGCAGCACAATTAATCAGAACTATAATCCACATCACAGGAGCTGCAGTTTTTCTATAAAAGGTAAAATGTGTCTCTTGTTTATCGTCAGTGTTGTGGAGACGCCCCGACCTACAGGTCAGGTTCTCCAGACGTAAAGAACAAAAACCACATCATCACCGTTTTTAGTTTTTTTCTGTGTAACATGATTTTTTTTGCATCTCTAATAAATGAATCTTTAGTTGCACGACGTCGCTGGTTCGAGTCCGAGCTCTGTCCGATCCCACTCATGAAAACCTTTAAACCAGGCTGCACCACATGACCAGAGGAGGACGGCGCTGACCTCTGACCCCGGCTGTATAACGATGATCTCAGACAGTATTGATCTGTTGTGGGGATATCGTCTTCAGCCCCCCCCCCCCCCCCCAGGGAGGGTGAGGGAGGTCAGCCTGGATTGTAGCTCCTCCTCCACATGTGGAGCTAACCCACTTCTGAGTCTATTCTGAGCCTCACTGCCGTCTGTGATGCCAGACTCAAAGCCGGGGCCCGAGGTCCCGCGCTGTCTGCCGTGCTCACCGGTTGCCATGGCCACCGACAGCAGGGCTGCAGCACAGCCTCAACCCATCCTCCCGAACCAGAGTGGAGGCGACGCTGAGAGAACCCGAAATGATTTACAGTGTACAGGTGAAACCCTGGACGAGTTGCACAAACTGAATGTTTTACCCTTTTTCTACCAACATTAGCAGGTTTTTTAAACGTGGGTAAACCAGCTAATTAAAGCACATTGACCTCTTTCCCACTGACGGGCGAGTTCGTCTTTCTGTTCGGACACATAACTCGGGATGCCACGATCACGTTTTTTTGCCGCCGATACCATTCATCTTTGTCATCACTGCAGACGTCACACACTTTGTAGAAGTTGTTTTGGCGGCATGTCAGTGGGAGGCGGGGCCACACCACACTGTGCTTCTCTCAGCCGCAGACACCAGAATGTTAACAACAGCTCGTCTGTGACTAGAAGCTTTAATTCACATCTACAGATCATTATTTTAATGAAAATCAGCTGATAATGATCAGCGGCCGATCAATCAGATCACCCCTACTGCAAACTGGTAAAACAGATCACGTCTCAAGTGTCGGAGCCTCTGATCAGTGACTGTGTTGTTCAAACTTATTTCAGGTCGGCAGCTTCACTCTTTCAGAGCTCATCGTAGCTGCAGTGTTTCTGGTGTAACAGCAGGGTCTGGACAGGTGACAGGTAACAGGTGACAGGTGAGGTTAGAGACATCACAGCAGAAAAAGACTGAGTTCACGGGTTTACATCACTAGCGATCGGAGCCGGAGCAGATAAATCCGTGCGTCTACTGCAGAGTCATGTGACCCACGTGTGAATGCTGAGTGAACCCTTTTCCACTGCTGATTAAAGCCTGATGCCGGCGAGCCTTAGCGGGTTTGTTAACCAGAGGAAAAGGAGCTTTAGAAGAGGAAAGACGACAAACAGAGCTGGTCACCTGCTGGTTAACAAGAGCAGCGATTATCTCCCACTGCCACGTTCACAGAGAGTGAAAACATCAGCACCACTCTGCTGTGTGGACATTTTATCTGACAGGATTTAAACCCAGGAAGGTGCAGCTGCTCCGCCTGTTCCTCAGGTGGCAACCACATGAACCTCTGGCTTCCTCTCTTTGGCTTTTGAACTGTGTGTGTGGAGTGATGGTGAGTGGTGCGCAGAAGTTATGATTAAAAGAAAATGTTGAGGTGAGACTCACCAGCAAAACATTTGGAGCAGAGGTTCATGGTTTTACTGGACCTGAGGAGAGAGGACAGGAATGTGACTGACGACATAAATATCAGCAAAACATGATTATATGGATAAATGTTGAAAATGAGACTCATCTGTATCATCCAGTTCAGTGGTTCCCAACCTTTTCCAACTCATGGCCCACCCCATGTCGGCCGCCCCATAACAACACAAATATACCATGTGCGCCGGTATATTGTATATAATGACATTTTCACCTAAACTGTTCTGTTTTGCAAACGATGGGTCGGCCCACTTGCAGCACCTTCACGGCCCACAGGTTGGGAACCACTGATCTAGTGCATCATTTTCTGGCTGAACACGGTTGTCTCGGTTAATGACACCTACACAAATACACAACTAAGAACACACAACCAGTGCAGGACAAACACAATCACATTAATAGATAATTGTATCTAGTGTTTATTGTCCTTGTTTGTAGCTTCTTGTTGTCGTTGTCTCTTTTCAGACTGAACATCTGTATATTCTGAGCTCATTGTAGGATATTATCAATGCTGTTGTGTAAAAGCCAAAACTAGTTTGTGTGTTTTTTTAACAGTTAGAATCACCTGAACCACTGACACTGAACGAATCCAAACTCCCATGATCCCACGCTATTTCATGACATCACCCAACGCCATCCTTTGTTCTTGTTTTGATTGAGAGACTTCTAGAGGCGGAAGTTACTGACTGGGTTTAAACTTTAGATAAGTTCTGACGTTATCGGTTCAGCTCTCCATACTTTAGAAATTTAGAAATAAAAGTTCTCTCAGACACATAATCACCACTTCTGTTTCTGATTAAGACTTTCATCAATGAATGGGGGCGGGGGGTTAATGTTGAGTAAATGAGAAAATAAGAAATGTTAATTCTGTTTTTTTATTAGTTTTTTCTCTTACAAAATCACAAAAAGTACCGATAAGAGAACCGTTAAAGTACCGGGTCAATAAGAGTAGTACCATTAAAATCTTAGCGATACCCCTCCCTCATGGCTGGTGGTACCTTTCCTACAGGTGCGTCCTGCCTCACCTTCTGGACCTCTCTTTAATGTTCAGGCCAACACAATACGTTCAATACGTGGCTCCTCTGTGTCAGCTGTGAGTCGGGTCAACAGTCAATAGGAGCTGGAAGTGTGTGTTTTCACTTCATTGTTCCTACAGGAGCGACGTGACTGAAGCAGCACTGAATGACTGCCCCCCCCCCCCCCCCCCCCCCCCCCGAGGAGGAGGAGCTTTGTTTTCACCTGTTACGCTCATTAATCCCAGACATGTCATTATGTAAAAGGATCAATTACATTAAGACATATGTTGATGTGTATGTTTCACCAACATGTTGAATATGTTTTTATATGAGTTTTAATATTGATCTAATTTATTTATTTATTTTTACTAAATATATATTTTTAGTGGTTTCACTAATGTTACAACAGTTGATCTTATTCATTTTGATCTAATTTATTATTAATGTTATATATATATATATATATATATATATATATATATGATATTCCTGTTTTTCCCCAGTGTGAACAGATATTCAAATTAAATTCACACAGAATAAAACACATCTACAGAAACAGTGAGATCAACACACAAGGTGACACGACTTTATCTCAGTGTCTGTCTTTAACAAAGATTCAACACCAGAAGAAGAAATCACAGCCTGAAGTCATCCAAACAAGACGACCTAAAAAAGGAGACAGACTCTCCTTAATGTGGCTGTAGTTATACAAACAGTGTGAGCTTTACAGCAGGCTGTTGACACCCCCCCACACACACACACACACACACACACACACACACACACACACACACACACACACGAGGTAATATCTGATTATACCTACAGGAAAAGATAGCAACGAGCAGGGAGGAGAAACCAGATAAGACAAACAGAAAAAAGCCATTAACCTTGAACCCTGGTTTTTAGTAACTTTAATTTATCAACAATTCTATCTTATCTGTTGTTTTATTATTAATTTTCCTGTTTTTTTTGTTTGCTCATGTTATCGCAGCTTTTTAAATCTATGTGATTGAATCTCAGCTTTCCCTCTTCTCTTTTCTTTTGAGCTCATCAGTGTGTGAAGCTCTTTGAACTGAACTCACCTGTATGAAAAGTGCTGTACAAATAAAGTTTGATTGATTGACTGAAGAGGACTGAACTGAGGCTGGAAGTATTTTCAAATATTTCCCTCAGTCTCCCAGACACATCGTCCAATATGAGCTGCTTATATATGAGCACAGGCCAATATGGTCGACATTTCAAAAACATGTTTGACATCATTTCAGAACAGTGTCGTCATTACACGTTTTGCCAACCAGACAAGACTTTTCTCAAAATGAATAAATTGCCGCTGAGCTCCGTTCACCTTCAGCAGAACATGTTTGTCTTCAGGAAGAATTCAACAGTTACAAGACGTTTTACAATAAAAAGAAAATGGCTGCCGTCTCTAAAAACTCTCTCTCTCCTCTTTGCTCTCTCCATAACAATGTTAGAAAACCACAAAGTATGAGCCACGTCTTCCTGTTTTTTGTTGTTGGGTGCTACTGGTCAGGTCAGGTGTCATTAATTGTTACCATGGAAACATTGGTCTCAGGTTTGAGTTAACCTGGAGGTAAAGTGTCTAATGTTTCTGTCCTAAAATGAGTCAGTGTGTATTTTAGTGAAACAGTCTGACTGACATCAGACCAGCACTACGGACCTGTCTGAGGTATCTGTGTGGAACTGACCCCTGATCTCATTATTAAAACATTAATTATTAAAACATAAAGATTAAATCAACTGTATTCAACTGCAAACAACACTGTACTTCAGTGATGAGAGAACCATGTCACTGATGCTGCCAACGTTAAGAGCTCCACCTCTGAGCTCAGTCCTTCAAACCCCCTGGGTCAGTTTCACACGGATACGTCAGACTGGTCTGTAGAGCTGGTCTGATGTCAGTCAGACTGTTTCACTAAAATACACACTGACTCATTTTAGGACAAAAACAGGCTTTAACCCAGGCTGACTCGAACCTAAGACCAATGTTACCATGGTAACAATCAGTGACACGCGTGCTGACCAGTAGCAACAGGAAAACATGCCTCATAATTTGACCAATGAGAAGGGACAGAGTTTTTTTTTTTTTCAAATCTGATTTTTATTTTATTGTTTCACTCTTTCCTGAATTTTCAAAGTAAAACGTCCTTGTAACTGTTGAATTCCTCCTAAACACAAACATGTTCTGCTGAGGGTAAACTGAGTTGAGGGAGTGGATGTGGTTCCTCGTTCGGCCATTTTTTTCATTTTGAAAAAAGTCTTAATTTACCCAGAATTCATTGTGCCACAGTCCGGCTTAAGATCAAGAACTAAACTGCTTTGTGTAACAGATGAGTTCAGACTCAGTCTATCTGTTTGTTGTATCTATGACACAGTCACAGTCTGTCCCTGCTTGTAACCTCATTCAAGATCTTCTTCAAGAGGCCTTGAGTTTCAGTGACATGTGTGGGACAGACTCTGCAGCCAGCAGCCCCCCCAGGCCAGGTGTTATTCTGAGCTGAGGCAGGCAGGGCCGTAAACACACACACACACACACACACACACACACACACACACACACAAAAAACACTGTCACCATTAGTGTCACCTGACATTGACAGGTGGCTTTACTGGTTCCAGTTTGCTTACGGGACGCCACAAAAATGAAGGCAACTGGGGAGCTAGCTGGGGCTTGGGGGGTTTCGTTGATAATCAAATGACAAGTCATATGAGAACATTGTGTTTTCATAACACCTCAAATAAAAGCACTGCTGTTATCTGTCTGGTTATATTTCACACATTAGTAGTTGAAAGCATTAATGTATTAGTGTTACAGGGCTTAGAGTGTGTGTGTGTGTGTGTGTGTGTGTGTGTGTGTGTGTGTGTGTGTGTCTGACTGATGACATGACAGTAATCTTATCACACTGTGTTTTCTCTGTGACTGAGCTACACCCCTGTAATAAGGAGGAACAGCGTTCATTTTTGCTGTTAAATGGATTAAAGGTTAGCTGTAGTCATTTTTCCTATGGGGTAACATCAGTGAATCACATCCGGTATGCAACACACATACACCACTTGACAAGAGCGACTGTAAAAAGGCTGGAAAATAAGTCAAAAAAACTGGTTTTATAAGCAAAGCTAGGTTTCCTGACTGATTAGCTAGCCGTGCTAACCGCTTTTCCTGAGGTGCTTCAAGAAAACAGGGCAGGTTTAAAAGGAACCTGCTGGCAATAAATCATTTTCTATGTCGGATACGTCATCTCCTGGGTTCACTAATTGCCTTAAAACACGGTGTAAAAATAACAGCTACTGCCCGAGACGTCGACAGGCTGTTTGTTAGCTCAGAAAACAGCGGAACATTTAAGCTAGTTTTCAAGCTGTGAGGTTTATTTATTAGCTAACTTCCCAACCCCCCACCCTCGGCCTGCACAACAGAACAACAACAATGGGTTTGGACTAGGTGAAGCCGTTGGGCATATTCCATCCGGATTTACCTTTCGGTTCAACATAGTGGGTTAAATATAGTTTATATTTTTAATAAAACTCACCCCCAAAATCCACAGGGACACCGGGGAGGTAGACTCGGAGGTTTGCTTCGTTCACTGGTGTCTCCCATGACTTCCAACAAAAAAAAAAAAACGCGAGGCTGGGGATGAGACCGGGGCCTGGTCGTTCAGGGGAAAAAACGATCCAACAACTCGAGTTAGACACAAAATAAAAAATAAAAAAAGATAAATGTCCTCTTTGTTTAAAGTCCACAAGCCGTTCAAAGAAAACGGGGGAAGGAGAGGGGCCCACAAAGCCTTCCGTTAAGAGAAACAAAACGGCTCAGTTTGAACTGGAATAATTGAACGGCACTCAAAGCAATCAGCTGGACGTTCGGACTTTACGACCGACAGCCGAGAAGAGGGGGGCGCCGCGGGGTTTCAGTCGACACCAAACGGCTTAAAAGACCCTCATCTGTCCGCAGACACTTCCAGGACACAACCACGGCGACGTTAAATACACGGGAGGGTCAGAGAAAGGAGAAAATAAATAGATAGACTGAGGCCTTCCCCTCTGAACACTTCAGGACCACCCCTATTCACACGTCGCTGGCACCGAGTACGTTGGGCCGGAAACGCGTCCATCAAACCAGAAATGTCAATATTGCCCCAACGAAGCGACGGTGCCACAAACAAGACACGTCAATTCAACATTACACGACTGAAAACCGACGAAATAAACATAAAAACAAGAAATCTAACATGTTATATTCACTTTAAATGAGCACAAGGCGAGGTATGGATCAGATCGGACTTGCTTTGATCACTGGTTTTATTGTAATCCGTTTTTACCAGATTACAGAGACAGACTTAACTCCCCAAGACGTCTGTAATTAACAAAAGAAAATAAAATCAACCTGAAACCAGATTACATCACAACATTATCATTTTATCTAACAGGAGGACTGACATTGAAGACGTGACTGTGGTCACTGAAAGGAAACCTCATTCACATTAAAATGCAGCAGGTTACTCTACATGGCAAAAATAAACTGTGGCAGCTGTTTTCCTAGCACCTCTGTTCATTGTATGATATAATAGTTTGTTTGTGGTGGTTCTAGTTGATTAAACCACCACTGATTGGTTCAAAGAGCTACATTAGCATTCATTAAGGTGCGTTTCAGGTGACCTAATGACCTGAAGTCCAATATTTACTCTCCTTTGAGCTCCAATTTGGCCTCCACCAAACTTTGAGGGCTGGCCCCCGACTCTCAAATGAACTTCAGATATAAATTCCTTTACAACAAAGGTTAACTTCTGCCAAATTAGCTGCCCCAGTTTTTTTCCTCTCTTTTCAGACTAAACATCTTTATATTTTTAGCTCATTGTAGGATATTATCAATTGTGTTGATTTTGCTACAGCAAACATGTAAAAGGCCAAGAAGGGACAGTGGTGGAGAAATAGCAACAGCTATAAACTCTTTGTGGAACACATTCATTTCACGCCTTGTTTTCAAACTGTTAAATTGCATCGTCCCTATTAAATAAATAAACTGAACTGAAAACAGACAGAAGTGACGCTGATGAGAGTGAAATGAAACTGTAAAGTTGGGAGCTATCTACCCTGCTACCCTTATAAAGGGTTTAGGAATGGTTAATAATTAGCTTATTAATCCAATTAACACTTCATAAAACATAAATAAACAATTATAAACAAGTTATAACACAGTTTTCATACATTGATGCAGGCTCACTATTTGGCAAGATGAAGGTATTGCTTACTACTCATTAATCTTACTAATGAGTTACTACCATTTATAAACGGTAAGAGGAGCCTTATTGTAAAGTGTAAAACACGTCACCAAACAACAAACTTGAAGAAGCAGCAGTTACAGATGCTGATGATGGAGAAAACAAAGAGATATGAGGCTGAACAGTTCAGATACATGTGGACTCACTATTTGGCAAGCAACAGGTCACTGTTGCCCTCTTTATCTAATGTGTAATAGTAGCTTATAGATGATTTATAAAGTGTTAAGTTAATTAGAACAACAAACTATAATTATTGCAAGTCGGCCGACAAATCGTTTGCAAAACAGAACAATTTTTGGTGAAAAGATGTAAATAAAAAAGATAATTCATATTTTCAAATGTTTGGAAACAAAAGGAACTTTCAAAATAATTTGCAACCTGGCTTTATTTGGCCTCCGTATCACTATGTGGTCGAATGTGGGCTGCAAACATGTTAAAGATTTTATGGGGCCCTGAGTTGGAAAAGGTTGAGAACTGCTGAATCACATTCAGAAATCCTTCATAAGGGTCGTCTTATGGCAGATTTAAGTTCAGGTAGCACAAGATAAAATGAAATGATAGCGGCTTTTAAACCCGATTTTATCTCTACAGGACAGTGTCCACATCAGGTAATGATGCAGGTGATGCGCCTTATTCAAATGACCACAAAAGCCACCTTGGGGAAGAGTTAGCTTCTGGCTCGCTGAGGAGTCGGGCCCCGGGACAGTTTGCTGCTTCGCCCGTAAAAATGCCCAATAACAATTATGCCTTTGATCAGTTATTACATTAATTTACAGACAAATACCACACAGGTTAAATATGAGTGTTTCCACATCAGTTGAGCAGGTGAACTCAGGTTTCTGTCCCACTGCTCCGTTTAAACCCTCTCACTGTTACTGTGGACAAACAAGATGATGACTGAGGCGACAGAAACGAGTCAAATCTGACTTCTGAGCTCCAAAATGAGAAGATGTTAAATGTCTGTAGCAGTGACCGGATCATGATGAGCACTGTGACAGAAGCTCTCAGGACTAGAGAGAAGACAGACATCGCTGTATTGCTTGTATCAAAGACCTCCGCTGTGTTCGACAGCAGTGATTCAGGCAAGCAGCAATAAACATTAATGAACAATGTCAGTTGTTTCCATTATCACATTTTTGACAGGCAATGTTCTGAACAAGAGGCAGTGAAATGCAATCACACGTCAATGGTCAAAACAAATATATATATTAGCTCAAACTATACACATACATAAAGTTAGATGGGGGTGGGGAGTGTGTTCTCTACATTACAGTGTAACCTGAACAACGGCCCAATTCAGTCCTCTGGTTATTAAAGAAGACTTAATCCAACCAATGGCTAATCTTCTAAAACATAGATGGATGACTAGAGGAGGTTTATAGAAACATCAGTGTCGTTAAGGTAATTCAGATTATTTAACATCAAACAAAAGGTTTCAAAATAAAAGACAACTCAAAAGTGCAACATCAGGACACGAAGGAAACAAACAGGAAGCACAGCAGCGTACGGAGGCCCAGGAAGGCCAGGCAATTTATTTTTTTGCCAGGATCATTTTTTAACATCGTTATAAACACCCCGAGAGGAAAGTGATTTGTTTTGTTTTCCTGGGGGGGGGGAATATTTGTTAACAACTTAAAAATGAAAATGATTGCCCCCCCCCCAAAAAAAATATTCTTTTCACTTGCATTTCATTTCATGACAATGTTTTTACAGCCGAAAAAAAAAGATGATCCTGGGATAAAAAGAAAGAAAAGCCTTTCTGGGCTTCCGTAGTGTCCTTTAAGGCCAGTGAAGGGTTTTTTTCCCCAGAAAAAAAATAAATAAAATAAATCATCAGTGGCCTCTCGGGGGGTTTTATAATGATGAAAAAAACATTTGGAAAAATAATGATCCTAGCCAAAAAAAAAAAAAAAAAAAAAAAAAAAAAGAAAGTGCACTTGCCTTTCAGGACTTCTGTACACTGAGAGATTCATTTAAAACAAACCTACAAAAACACACAAAAGACTCAAACCTGACACGTCCGAGAGCGAGGAAGTGTTTCAATTCATTTCACACACAAACACAAAGATACCAGATCCAGCACCCGGTACTGTTCTTCAGTCAGAAGACCCAAGCTGCAACCTTTATTTCTGTCTACTTGAGTAAAGAAAAATAAAGTGCCAATAGCAGCTGCTCTTGTATCTACGGTATAGAAACTTTCTTCCTGGCAGCTCTAGTGCATACATAATTTGGTCCGCCTCAATGTTCAACTAATTGATTTCCCCAATCATTTGTGCTAAGCTATTCAAGTGCTTAAAATGCTGAATTAAGACACTTAATTAAATCTATCTTTCGTTTTAGTGAGGTGTTTCTTTGTTTTCTTGAGGTATGAATTCTAACTATCAAAAACGTCACACCAGAATAGGACCAGAGGTTTTTTCGTTTCAGGTGTGAAAACCTGTGAACAAATACTCAAACAGCTATTACTTAATATGCAAATGCATAATTGGATTAAGTGCTATTTGCATACAAATGCCACAGAATGCATTAGCTCCACAGCTTTGGCAAAACCCTTTCGAGAATTAAAGTCTAAAGTTTGAAAAATACTCGACTGCTACTCCGTTAGCTCGATGGTATGAAAAGTGAGTAGAGTCCGTTTAAGACAGTTTCTTAAAAAAATAGCTTGTTTAAGGATAAAATCCACTTCTTTTGGAAATATTAACTCATAAAATTCAGATAGCAACCCCCCGCCCCCCCACACCCTGGTCTTACTGCTCTTTGGTGGTTGGGAAAACCACGTTTCAGTGTGTGCCTCATCTTTGGAGAAGTAAAGTTTCCACTTGGTTTTGAAGGGATAAAACTCGAGTCTTAGTAGCTAAAAAAGTACCTTCACAAAAATGCATGAACCAGTGGATGTTAACACCCAACTATCAGTTTCAGAACTGGGAAGACTGGAGCCCTAGATGCTGCTGCTACAGATAAACCAGTCTCTAATGTTGCACTTATGACAGAGGGACCATGGGTAATGACAATGAGACGATCGCCGGACGTTAGCAGCGTTGTAGCAGTGCAGTCTGGATGATGACGGCTGTGCAAAATGGCATTGTGAGGTCCCCCCCACCCCCTCCTCTTAAGGATGGGACTGCGAGGACGACGATGAGGTGGAGGAGGGCTGGGAAGGCAGCAGGCTGTGTGTACGTGAAGGTCGCTGGGGTCGCGGCTGCTGGGGGGCGGAGCCAGAGTCGGAGGAGTTCAGGCCCGGACTGCCTTCGTTCACCTCGGCGTTGAGCTGGGCCGGACACTCGAAGTGAACACAGTGGAAGACCTGCAGAGAGAGGACGGTCACACGGGGGGAACCACCAGCACACACAACCCCACTGAAACCCCTCCTCCCTGGGGTAAAGTCCGATCTCTCTCCCTCCTGCAACTGGTTCAGAGTCCAGCAGCTCAGTCTCTTACTGGTTCTAACAGACGCCGTCACATCACGTGACCCTCGCTGCCCTCCATCGCCCCCCCGTCTGTTTTACAACTGACTGTAAGATTTATTTTTCTGATCTTTTTAATTTCGCTTTTATAGCTTTTACTGTATTTGCATGTGTGTGTGTGTGTGTGTGTGTGTGTGTGTGTGTGTGTGTGTGCGTGTGTGTGTGCGTGTGTGTGTGCGTGTCTAAACGGCATCTGCTCCTCTAATTGTCCTTATTGATATTGAGTCATACTGTTTGTCCTTCCTCTGTAACTCGTCTGTCTGATATTTGATTTCTGTCAAAGCTCTTTGTAAAGTCGGTTTTAAAGGTGCTATATAAATAAATATATTATCATTATTATTATTATTATAACAACACTGTTATAACTATATGATATAATATATATTCTGCTTGTGAAGGCGACAAGCAGCCACCATCAGCTAAGACACGATTAATCCGGTTAATTCAGGCAGGTTTTAAAAGTGTTCAGGTATCCAGTGAAAACACCTGAGACTCACATTAAAAGAAAAACAGAAAGACGTTCTCACCTCATTAGCAGTGTTGTGAGTCCCAACAATACGGATGAAGGACGCAGGCTGCTTATCGAACTTCAAGGTCTGCCATGATCTGTAAGAGAGAAACGCATCAACTTTCAGACTCCATCTTTGTTTGTATGTGTTTTTATTTACAACACGTCTGTCTGTTGTGATTGTGTCACAGCTCCCTGATTATTGTACAGAGACAGTTTCTGCTTCTTCAGGTTCAGAGTTCATCTACCTATTTAAAAAAACATCTGTCAAAAATAAGACTGAGTCAACAACAGCTCGATGATAAACTGCAATAATCTTTGAAATGTGGAGACAAGCTCTAAGATTTGTTTTGTTTTTCTCCCATTAATTTGAAAAATCCCATAAGCCACTTGAATTCAAAATGGCCACCATTCCTGGCATAGGAAACATATATTTTACCACAGAGTTTTACCCACAGGACAGATTTCAATCATTTTGTAAAGTTAATGTTTCAGACTCTGAGACGTCAAAGTCACAATCTTACATTTCCTCAGAGCTTCATTTGTGCAGTTTCTGATGTCACGTGAAAATGTGTCTACTTTACTCCTCCTAACATTAGCTCTCTAGGCTAACTCGCTAGTGCTAGGCTAGTCAGCAAGCTTTGATAGAGATTTGACACGTGGATGAACTTATTGCAAAAAATAACAATTCCTTTCCCAGAAATGGCGGCCATCTTGAAATGTGTTCTATCCACACAGTGATACAAGGAGGATTTGTGCCACGTTTAGTATTTGTTTCCACATGTGAAAGATTTCCCTGAAACATGCAGTTACCAGCTGAAGCAGTGGTTCCAGTTCCTCTGTTTTACAGCTCAAACTAACATAAGAATGAACAAAGGTAGGTGTCATGAAAAAACCAGTGTGTGTGACGGGTAACTACGATGATGAAATATGACCTGTATGTGCAGAACCTTTTTCTCTACCGACTTAATGTGCAACAGAAGTTGTTTGTTCTGGATCCCTGCCTCAACTCAAAGACGTGTTTTCAGATCAGCCTGTGTCTTTAAAGGACCAAGGAAAAACGATGCTGCCTCTTGGCGTCATGTAGCGGGAATAAATCGCGGCACGGTGAAAGAGACGGGAGCCTCACCGACACGCCACCCTGGTGCGGTCGACCACCTTCGTCCACTGCTGCTGGTTGGTGGAGACCTCGATGTAGTAACTGTAGGAGCGCTCGTCACAGTCCCAGAGCAGCAGCCTGAGCAGAGGAGAGGCAGAACAGTGAACTGACTCCGTCTGCACTTTAACCGCTCTGACGTCTTCATGACGTCTCACACTGTCGATTCAAACGCTGCTGATCCTTTAGATTGATGCTGCAGTAAATATTGGTTAAATGTCATAAACACAACAAACTGCCACTTCCTGTATTTTATATCAACACTTTCAGTTGTAGCAGGTGAAATAAAAAGTTAATATCCAAGTTCTACTATTAATTATTGAGTCTGACAAACTTATAATCTATGATGTTACACGAACACTAATTTTTAATTTTTAAATAAATGGAATGATGACTTGCTCCTGTTGTAAACCGAACTCAGGCTGCGTCCACATGAATGATCTCCGACACACACATGACCAGTCACCCACACTGAGCACGTGCGAGCCGCTGTAAACAGGAAGTAGATTGTCTCCTTTGCAGTTGTAGCATTAAAACAGAGAAGTGAACAACAAGGTCAGTAACACTGTCATTCATCATCATGTTGTATTCACCCCTGGTAGTCCAGGCTGATGACAGCCAATCAGGAGAGACCGTGGGTGTGACCTCATCGTTTACAAAGGTCTCAGTTTCTGTCCAGACTACAACACAACCCGTGTTTTCAGAATAAAGCACAACCTCAGAGTTTTCAAAATAAAACAACCCCAGACTTTTCAAAATAAAACAGCTCCAGCAGAGTTTCTGAAAGATTCTGTTTTCGTCGTGTTGACGGAGGAAGAAATGTAGGAAAAGAGACGCGAAGAAAAACATTGACACATGGACGCAGCCTCAGAGCTGACAGTGTGGCCACGCCTACCTCAAGGAGCCGATGGAGTAGGGCTGAGCCAGCTGGATGACGATGGCTCCTGAGCCCAGCTGATGGCAGGTGTATCCGGAGTCCCAGTCGTAGTTTCGCGTGTCACCGTTGAGCAAGGCATTCCTGCTGCGGCTCACGCCCTCGACGACGCTGGCACATGACGCGATGGTCGCCACGTTCTCACTGGGCACTGCAGACAGGAACGACAGGTCCAGACACATGTTTTCATGGCAGATGTTTAGCTGCTTCAGACTGTTTAGCACAATGAAGACTCAACAACTTACCCACAAGCCCGTTCTCCAGGGTGAATGGGTGGTTTGTGAACATGCATTCAAAAGCCACGAGGTGGAAGACCTTGTTGACCGTGTTGTGTGTTCCCACGATGCGAATATACCTGAGATAAACAACAACAACATGACATATGAGTGGGCGGGGAAACCAGCCGACCACAATCCGCTCTATAAACGACCAGGAGGAGCTGATTCCATCTCTGTCATTTTAACAAAGAGCTCACACGCAGCTCTTTGTTAAAATGACCGAGGTGGAATCAGATTCGTTTTGATTCATCCACCAACAACTCCCGCCTGAAAAGAGGACAGATGTGCTTCATGTGTGCGAGCCCTGCTTCTCTGGTGAACAGGTGAACATGTGGTAACAGTTGGTGTAAGTGAAGTTTACCTGCAAACTCGTGGCGTGAAGTACAGATTCTGCCACGAGCGGCACAGGTATTTGGAGTGGTCCACAACACGCACCCAGTCCAGCTCATCCATGGACACCTCGATGTAGTAGGAGTACGACCTTAAACGATCAGAAATGACATTAGAAACACAAACCGCCTCAGACTGAGTCGCTACAACGAGGTTCATGGAAAAGCCAAAAATAAAAACGCGTTTTTTAAAATGTGAAACGGAAGAATCACGTTCAAAATCAGAGTCCATAAGAAAGAAAATGGATTCTGTCAGAAATCATTGTGTAAGACACAGATTTGTTTTTGGTGTTTTAAACCTCGGATCACTTTGTTACGACGAAGTATTATCTAAAATTATGGGGAAAAAGTCGTAATATTTCAAGAATAAAATTGTAACATTAGGAGAATTAAAATGTAAAATTTGGAGAAAATTTTTTTTTTTTTATGAATATTACATCAACCAATCAAACAGGTGAACGGATAATCAGTGGCAGCTGCTGTTTGTCTGTCTGACAATAGAATAGATTCAGTTTCTTCACAATCTTTTCAATGTCCTGATGAAGGTGATGATGATGATGAGTCAAAAGATGAAGGTTCTCCTTATTAGTGAAACCTAAAGTAGAACTTCACAGGATGCTCCACGTTCCTTTTTTTAAAGCTTCTGATGTTTCCCTCTAAAAAACACTTGACCTAAAATTACAACTTTATTCCTGTAATATTATGATTTTATTCTCAAATTCACGACTTTATTCTTGTGATTTCAGATGTTCTCCTTGTTGTGGCGCTAATACTCCATCGACTTTGCCAACACGGTTTGTTGGAACCAGTCAAACTACATTTGAGTGCTGCCAGTCAGCTACTTCAACAATAACCACTGTGAATTATACTTCACAAGTCCAAGATAAACTAAAATTAAAATCTTCTTTGTTAGTCTGTAACGTGTCTCCTTTGTTACCGGCTGTCTCTGTCCCACAGCAGGAGACGCATGTGGTTGATGATGAACGGCTGGCCCAGTTTGACCTGGATCCCGGCCCTGCCGTCCTCCTCGATGGGGTGTCTGGAGAAGCCGTGGTCCAGGTCGTAGTTCTGGGTGTCCCCGTCCAGCAGCGCCGACTTCAGCTCCCCTTTCACCACCTGAGCTCCGTACTTCATGGTGGCGATGTTCTCCTCTGGTACTGGAACCCAAGAAGGAAGACATGAAGGACAAGTGCAAATAAAGACGGATAAGACACAGAAATCACCTCGATTTCATTTTCATTTAATGTCTGAAGAGGATTCATGGCAGCAGTAAGAACAGTAAGACACTGACTGAGCATCCCGCGGTAGTTCAGGTCCATGTTGCGACTCTCGGAGCGGGTCTTAATGGCGTCCAGCAGGTCGTCTGGGCTGAGGAGGCCGGACGGTCGCACCACGTTCAGCATCTCCGTCAGGGTCATGAGAGGCAGCCGCACCGCTGACATCACTTCCTGCGTGTCAGCCCCCTCCTCGTGCTGCCGGCACCAGCGACACAAGGCCTGGAAGATCTCCTTCTCGCTGGTGGCAAATGAGTCTCTGCTGACCACGGTCAGAAGAGCGGTCTGAAACAGAAAGAAAGATGACAAAGTGTCACTATTTTTTATATGCTAATTGATTAACTTAAAAAACCTGAATAAAAACATATTCTGAAGGTTTATGGGAATGTCTCCATGTCATTATCTTAGCTGAAGTTACATTGAGTGACAGATGCCGCAGCCCGAAAGCGTGTGGTTTCACACACACCTGAACTCTGCTGTGCCATCTTGTCAATTACCTGCCACTAGAGGTCACTGTATCCCAGGTTTATGTTACACCAAAGGGATGAGACATGAGATCAAACCATACTTCCTGACATATGGAGCAGTGAGCGTTGTCCTGATGTAAGACTGAACCATACTGCCACCTCGTACCTTGGAGAGCGAGAGGAAGCCGTCAGAATTCAACACCTCGGGTGCGTGTCTGTCCATGTAAGCACAGCAGGCCGCACTGAGCGCGCTCAGAGAGTAGAGACTGGCCACGTCAAAGACCAGGCAGACGTTGTTGGTGTGCAGGATGGTGCGCAGGAACTCGGAGGTGGAGTCCTCCAGTGGCTGCAGGCCGTAGCGGTGAGCCAGGCCCAGGAAGTCCAGCAGCACCTCCTCCCGGGCAGAGCTGAGGCTGGCCCTGCCCGTGTACAGGTAGTTTAGCAGCATCGAGAAGGCTTCGGCCCGCGTCTCCTCCAGACACACCTCGGCCTGGGGCTGGGACTCTTTCATCCCACCGTACAGCAGAGCCCTGAAGGAGCCAGAGGTGTTCATAGTTTTTATTTATTCAAATGGTTGTAAATGTTCTGATTCATTTTCTACACCAAGATTTGACTTCAGACCGTCACAAACGGCAGCGAGCAGTCTTACAAACACACAGCATTTTATTCTGAAAAACACACTGAGTAATAGAAACTGGCAAAGCCTCAAGCCCCCCCACTGACTAAATCTCATGTGTATCTAGAGTTAAACAAAAAACATAGAGGAGAGGCTGTGAAATTACAAATACAACACTGACACAGAATTCATCTTCATTTGTGTGATCTACAGAGTAATAAGAGAATTGAATACTTTAGTATCCACAAACACAAGATGAAGAGAATCAGCCGGTCCTCACATTTAAGGAGATAGAACGAGGAACTGTTTGGCAAGATTTCAACAGTTGCCAGGACAAGATGTGTTTATAAAGTTTCACGCAGAGCAGAGGTGGACAGTCCACAGCTCCATTACTGGAGTCAGAGTAATGATCCTCATGGTCAAAAACTACTCCAATACTCCAAAGTGAAAGTTGTTCAGTCAGATTTTTGCTGGAATACTTCATTTTAAAAATACTGAAGAATTTAAAAGTATATTTGCATGTCTACATCATTGTATTGTTCCACATTTACAGAATCTAATGACTGTGACACAACATACTGACTGACTGTAGAAGCTGTATGTATGCTACAAAGACTGTAGATATGTCTGTAAAAACACAACTAATTTAACAAAAGAACAATTTTTTTAGTCAGTGATGAAGTCTGGTTGTGATAAACACAGCAAACATTTAACACAGCAATCTTCTTTATTTCTAAACCTTCAAATACAGACTTCAGATCAGACCATGGTCTCTGGTGAAGAATCTTCTGCTTCATCTTTATCTAACGTCGACATCGTTAGGACACTGACAGGTTCAAGCATGACTGACAGCGGAGGAGTTGGCTATGATTGTTTTTTTCTCCTGAGATGACCACGGCATATGGTCTATCACATTTTAGAAAATAAGATTCATTCCCCTGACTAAAAGCTAAAGGAAGCACTTCACAGAAATGTAGAGGAGTAAAAGTATTTTTAAACTCCAGTACTCCAATACCGAAACTAAAGTAAAAATCTGACTGAACAACTTTCACCTGTATTGATGTTACATTTGACTGGAAGGGTTTCTATACTCTGACTCAAGTAACGACGTTGTGTGCTTTGTCCATATCTTTCTATTTCCAAGCTCATGAAATAAAAATTAACACTGATTAACATTTGCAGAAAGTCTAATGTTACAGCTTCTTTGCTGCAGGGTTTGTGCTTCCAAAAATCAACGACGTGTAATTTTCCCAGGGGTGGCCAAACCTTTCCATGCAGCTGTTAAAGTGGGTCTACCAAAGGCACTGTAGTATTAAGAGAGGTAAGACAAGTGACAACATTTACAGTTACCTGAAGTAGTGACATCGCGCTGCCAGGATGACCCGGTGCGCAGGGAAGCGCTTCCCCTCCACGATGAAGGTAACGTCGCTGTACTCTTCACCGAGCACCAGGGCTCCCAGCTGCTCCGACAGCAGGTGGATGTGGTCGATCTCCGACACGGAGGCCAGTGGACGCAGAGGGTGACTGTTACTCATGGTCGACGTGTGCCACAGTCACATCTGACACACAAATAATCACGTCAACCGGGCGGTTAAACCAGAGGCACACAGCACATACAGTAGCTAGTTCATACTAACTGCTAACTACGATGTCACTAACATGACGGCAGACGCTAACAAATTCACGCCGACGTCCAGTTACTGTATTTGCCACCATGTCTGTTGTTAAAGTTTTACATAAACAACTCAATTAGTAACTAATAGTCGGTACGCGCTGTCGCTAGCTAGCTAGCTGAGCTGTTGTTTACAGACGCTGGTGTCGCGGACATTTGACACCTGAACAAACGTTAGCTAGCAGCTCGGATATCTCCTCTTTTCGCGGTTTTAAACTTACCGAGCGGCTCTCGTTCACTCCTGTGTTCAGATATATGCGTCAGATAATCTAAAAAACAACAAAAAACAGTCGTGCTTCTTCTTCCAATGTGCATGAAAAGCACCAAATTCACAATTCTTCCAGCATCACATCACCGGAAACTGATTCTGGGCCAACGGACAGGCACTTCCGGTTCGAGAAGCTGGATTTCAAAATAAACGTTCCTCAAAGTTATTATTCCGCAATTGTTTGCTCTGTACTCTGAAAAAAACATGTTTAAGGGGGATTATGGGTAATTTAATTGTCCTACTTGTGCTGACGCAAATGTATGATGACGTTTGTGACTCGTTCTTCGATAACAGCCGTTAAACGCTGTTACACGTTTCCTGTTTTATTGTCGCGTGGAATGACTGCGTGCAATTTTGAACAAAGCATGACATATACACATATGTACGTATATTTAGTATTTATGTCTATGGAACAAAGCGTCAGATTGTTCCATTATCCAATTTGTACATTAAAAAGTGAACGAGGAAGTCGAGAACCGGAAACCGATGGCTTACTTTCAAAGTAAAAGTCGTGCGTCTTGCACAAGCTTGCTGCAGCGGTCAATTTAAGGAGAGCTAAACTGAATAAATACATACAAAGTGTCTAAATAATGAACATAAGTCAGAACTGTCCCAAATTTCTGCCAGTCTCCCATGACTGACTGACTGGGAATAAATTACCAACGAACACTGGAATTATTACAGTGTTGTGATTCATAAATGAGTGTAATGATTCATTTATTCATTTGATTAAGGTTCTTTGTTACTGGGTGACATTGTACAATATAAGGTTCTGCCTGTGGTTTGTAATTTTAGGGGAGAGAACTGCATGTTCACAAATATTGACCAAACTGTGCTGGGACACCCGAGGTAGCAAAATAAATCCGGCCCATACTTGGGCCACATGCTTGTTTTCCTCTGGTCCAGTATACGCCTGGTTCTACGGCCTGAATCTGGCCCATACACAGCCTGATTGTCAGATGCAACTTCCACATCTGGACTAATTCCAGCACATAAACATATGAAAATCTTGCAGCTGTCAGACAACACAGGAGGAAAACAGCCGGACTCTGCCCAGATATGGAAGTAATATGGGCCAGACTCGGGCCGAGAACACAGGTATATGTTGGACTAGAGGTGTCACTTTTACTACAGGAATAAAAAATGTTAATTCATAAAAAGGGCTGGATTCACCTTTTAATGCACAATCCATAATTATGATAGTGTTCAATCCTCAAAGCAGAAAAATAACAGACTAAAATTATAAATATTAAAGTCATTATGGAAGCCTATACAGGACTTTATTATTTCCATGACAGCATTGTCATTTTTCAATCACACGTGTTCTAGGATGACACTGGACTGGACTGATGAGCAAAGCATTTAATCCTTTACTAGCACTCAGACAGTGGTTATATTTCTACTAGTGAAAGAAAGCCAAACATACAGGTCAAATCATATCTTGAATAAAGCAACAAAATTCTAAATCAAAATCAGTGCATCAAAACATTCTCACTCTAAATATATGATCATGCGAGAACAATCCAAGGAGATTAGATGTACTCCTTTACAACAAAATAAACATGAAATAAACTACTGACCCACAAAGGTGAAATGACAGAGAACGAGCTCGACTGAAGGACAAACAAGAACTTCCTTCTGACCAGTTATAAAGACTAAAAACAACATCAAAGAAAAATCAATAAAACTGCTCAACCTTCAGAATTATTGCCTCTACTTTTTACACTGTGACACTAGCTAACCTACAACACCCCCTTGTGGTTCAGAAGCTGTTTACACCAATCCATCCTGACAGTGATCAGATGTGATTGGTTAAGTGATGCTGGCGTAGAGGCTGCTGGGCTCAGCAGAGGGAGTTCTCACAGTGCTGTAGGTCACAACATCCTTTTCATGATCGTCATTTTTACTCCCAACCTGGAGGGAAACAAATCAACACAACACAATTACTGTAAATCCAACACACTGGGACATCATAAACCCTAACAACATGTAAAGCAACACGACGTAACACAACACTGTGGAGGAGCAGGGATGTCACAGGAAACGTAATAAAGCATTTCCTTCATTGCATATTTTAAAAGGCATTAAAAACAGGAATTGTAAAAAGAATTAATAAATGATTAATCCATCAATAAATATTTAAAAGTGAATTTACAAAAACAGCATAAAACTCTCATTAAATAAACTATTTATAGATACATTTATTAATTCATGAATAAATAATAGACTTTGAAGAACTACCTGTAGTCTGGCCCATATTACTTCCACATCTTGTCACAACGGTCCCCAGGCCTTAGTGTTTTATGTCTGTCTTGTCATTTCCTGTTTTATTTTGGTAGTTTTCCCTCTTGTGTCTTTACTTCCTCCTGGGTGATTACCTGCTTTTTCCCTGATGTGTGTCACCTGTGTCTCGTTATCCCCACAGTATTTATTCCCGGTTTGTCCCTTTTCACTTTGCCAGTTTGTTTTCTTCCATAGTGAGTGACTTACCAGCGTTATCCTGATTGCTACCTTGAGAGAGACTTTATTTGTGACCCGTTTCCTGAGACCTGCCTGTCCCCTGTCGGTACCTTTGCCTTGTCCTGCCCGCCTGACCACGTCTCTGCTTTTACCCACTGGATCCATCGCCTGTCTCCAGTGGGCTTGCCAGGCTGTTGTTGGTTTTTTATTGAGTTGTACAATAAACTGCCTGATCGTCAACTGGCTCTCGGATCGTGCTTTTGGGTTCTGCCTTGTGTCCCGAGCCTGACACATCTGGGCAGAGTCCGGCTGTTATCCTCCTGTATATATTATATATACCGTATTGTTTATTATATTTCCCCACTGGCCATGGGATGTAACAAGCTCTCTAATTGGTTAGTTCGCCAACCAGTCATATCAGGTTTTACCAGCACTGAAGCCTACAGAGAGGCTAACAGGAGAAGCTAAATGGCTACGCTAATCGATTAGCTAACAGGAAAAGGAAAAGCAGCTGGGAAATGGAAATTGAAGAGGGAATCCAGGAATGTGTTCACATTTGTAAAATGTCTTTTCAAATTCTATTGTATTTATAAATGGTTTATTTAATTGGAGTTTTATTTTGTTTTTGTAAATGCATTTTTTAATCTTAAATATTTATTGATGGATTAATCATTTATAAATTCTTTTTACAATTCTTATTTTTAGAATATGAAATTAAGGAAATGCTTTATTACTTTATCACAAAATGACATCCACAGACTCTTTTATTAAACTGCTGAAAACTATTGTTTCCTGTCTCACCACCATCACCTGTTCAACCAGTCAGACAGCTCACCTGGGCTCTACTGTCGGTCTTCTTGGTGTAGCTGATGGAGGCGTAGGAAACACCTTCTTCAGGATCAGCCTGCACAGGGAACATTATAATTTTATTTGATTGGGACAATACATGTTAATGAACACCAGCACAAAACACATGATGTAAACACAGCAGATTGTAGCAGAAATGCTAATTTACCTGGACAGGAAACAAAACAAGTAAAAAATGATCAGAGATCTGGTTTGACTGGAGCCAGTGTTTGAGAAGTGTCTCAGAGGTGGGACATGTAGGACACTGACTCTTCTAACTTTATTCTATTTGATCAGAAGCAGCACTTTAACTTCTATTACTTCTGCCAAGGATGGTCAGAAGAGTTTATCTTATTTTAATGGTGGTTTGACCTCTGACCTCTGCTCTCACAGTCAACCGTTTGACATGATCTAGTTGCATCATTTAACTTCCTCTTTTTATATTCGTGGTCACATTTTCACACAGACAACTGTGTGGGTGTGTTTCACACAGAAGCAACAGCAGCAGGACTGAGTGAAGAGTGTGAGCTCACCGTGTCCCGACTGGTCTCTGGAGCAGACTGAGTCACTGTAGGGTTAGACGTCAGCGCCTGGACAAACACAGGCAGTTCAGTTAATACAGATGTTGTCAAAGCACAATACAAACAACAGCTGTACAACATATGCAACACATCTGTGCAGCTTTGACCTTTAGCTACTAAAACCTAATCACTTCATCCTTGAGTCATGGTGAAAGTTGGTGCCAAATTTCAAGAAGTTCCATCAAGGCGTTACTGAGATAGTGTCCACGAGAACGGGACGGATGGACGGTCAACCTGAGAACCAAAAGGCCGCCGCTCTGACTGAACCACACACCTATATATAATATTTTTTTAATTTTATGTGTTTATACTCTATTTTGCCCCCCACCCCACACACAAACACACACCCCCCACACACAAACAAACACACACACACACACACAAACACACACCCCCCACACACAAACACACACACACACACTAATTTCTTTAACTTTAGAATCAAACTCAAAGACTTTCTTACCTCAGTGTCACCCTTCCCTGAAAAGACACAAAGAAAAGTCGACTAAAGCAATAAAATAAAAGTTTTATTAAAATTTGTTGTTTCTGAAAGTTTCATGTGTAAACAGTCTCACCTTTAGTTCTCTTCCACCTGATCACAACAAGCATTAAAACCGCTACCAAAGCCACGACCACGATGAGACACAGCCACAACCAGTCTGGAAAGACAAACATCATCAAGTGTCTCAGCTGCAGCTTCGTTTTCTGTCCACATCAAAAACCCACTTCACTCAAGTTCCACTTACTAGTTCTTCCTGGAGCTTTCAACAGCATGTCTCATTGGAAATGTTGTTTAAAGCTCCACAAAACACTCGTAGGTGCAACAAAAGTGAATTTAACCGTTTAGTGTTGGAGGTGTAAGATATGATGCTGAGGAAAAATAAAATGGCTGTAAGTTGAGAAAATTCTTCAGCGGAAGAAAGGAAGATTTCAAAATGGTGGTTTGTCAGCGTTTCACAACATTCAGTCGTTTGCTAATGAAAGAAAACAAACCACAGACCAACAGAACAAAGACACAAAGTGTGTGAAAGTAGTTTTGCCTTCATGTCTGCTGAGACTGAGTTTAGTGTCGGACTGAGAGCTGGACGATCGAGTGTCAGAGAGAGAGAGAGAGAGAGAGAGAGAGAGAGAGAGACATCACACTGAAGCTCCACTGGTTGTAGATGCTGTCGTGCTCTCACCTGCCTTCATGTTGTTTTCTGTTGCTTTGGTTTCGTCCTCACCTGGACCAATGAACAAACCAACAAGCCGTTCAGAAAACGCCTCATGTTCACCATCTGCAGGTGATAGACGCTCATCAGCTCATCATGTTCTTACCTGACTCCTC
>NW_019521338.1:9268-13825 GCF_002814215.2 Seriola lalandi dorsalis | reverse complement strand
ACTCTGGCACAAGACAAGGGGAACACAGACTATTTAAACACATGGAGGGAAATAGGGAACAGGTGGAAACACTCAGGGCAATCAGACTGAGACACATGAGGAAGGGCAAGTGACCTGAAACAAGAGGAGAGTTACTTTTCAAAATAAAACAGGAAATGACAGGACAAAACAAACCCAGGACAAGACAAGTTCACCACAGTGTGACACTACGCTGGCTTTTTATGGTTTTGGTTTGTTGACGGAGGCGTAAAGGCTCATGGGATCAACGCTCCAGCAGAAGAAGAGGAAGGTTTCACTGTGCTGTAGGTCACAGCATCATCATCATCATCATCATCATCTTCAGCCACAACCTGGGAAACGACAGAAACAGCTCAACACATTAATTACACAACATTAAATGACACAGGATCAAAGAAGTAAAAGCAATATTTGTGATTCCTTTATTTATTTATTTCCTGGGAACTTTTTTTTATTATAGAACATCACCAGTAAATGCTAACCTTGACACAAATCCTCCTTTGGTATCGCTCTGTTGATAAAACACATTAGCCACTATAAAATATTACTCACAAAAAAGCTCACTAACTAGCCTTGCACTTGCGAGTTAGCCTAGCGAGCTAATGTCAAGACAAGTAAGTAGACTGTCGACTCTAACAGAAGTTTTGGTTCTTCATTCATAATAAATGGTGTTTTATGGAGAATTTTTCACATGAATATTAGAAATTGAAGAGTTGTGACTCTGACATCCTCAGAGTGTAAAACAGAACCTTTTAAATCTGTCCTGTGGGTAAAATTCTTTGCTGAAATGTTTCCAATGCCAGAAATGGCGGCCATCTTGAAATTTCAAGTTGCTGGTGGGATTTTTCAAAGTAATGGCCCCAGAAGTAAAAATACACATATTCTGCTGCTTGTATCCACATTTGAGAGATTATTGCAGTTATCTGCTGCATTGCTTCGTTTTACTGATAAAATATTAGTTTCCTTTTCATTGCTGAAAATGTTTTTAAAGTCAGTAACATCACCAGACAGACAACTCACCCGAGCTTTACTGTTGGTCTTCTTGGTGAAGCTGATGGAGACGTAGGAAACACCTCCTTCAGGATCAGCCTGCACATGAAGACTGAGTCAGTAACACGTGGATTTCACTGAGTTCTATTGTATAATAACAGTGAGTGTCGGTGATCTCACCGTGTCCTGACCGGTCTGTGGCGCAGACGGAGTCTCTGCTGGGTTTAAGCTCAGCTCCTGGAAACACAAATCGTTCTAGTTACACTTGGTCAAACATGATTTCTATGAAGGCGACGAAGCATCAGAGAGGACGGTTGCTATGGAGGCCGTTTGCTCCTGGTTTATCCTCCAGGGTCATGTGACAAAGCTGAACTCTTGTAATTATATGTCGATCGCTCACTCACAGTGTTTTCCTTCCTTCCTCTTCTGTTCCCTGTGAAGACAAAAGACAAAGTCGACTTCAGCTCCCTCAGTTAAAATCCAGGTTTATTAAAACTTCATGTTGTACAAAAGTTTCATCAGTGAATCTTCTCCACCTTCAGTTCTCTTCAACTTCATGACCGCCACAGCAATCATCAGGAGCACTAATAAAGCCACGCCCCCAAGGACAAACCACCACCAACCTGGACAGAGGATGAAAACATTAAAAACACTGTGGCTGCAGTTTTCTGCTGCGTTCACAATCCTGCAGCTGAAAGAGAGAAAAGCACATCTTCTCCAAAGCTGGTGAAGCATGAACCTGCTGAGGCGAAGGAAACACATTCAGCAGGAGATCTAGAAGTTTCCTGTGAACACAATGAGTCACGATAAAGTTCCTCATTCCGATTGGTTAGTGTTGGGGAACAACTGTGGTCCTGGTTCAAAGAGGCCCACATTGATTTTTGGTTGGAAATGTAAAGCGAACACTGATCTCCCACGTCAGTCGAGTCATCTGAACTAAACAACACAACAGATTGTTGTTGCCACGGTGATGTTAAGGTCCAGTTAGCTCGGTCAAGTTAAGGGAACGACAGTGGTGATGGCGGAAAGGATCCAACGCTGCTGTTTCTCTGGCGAACACAGTCTCTAAGTAAAGGAGAAAAATCCCGTCGTCTTAAATTGACCATCACACAAAGGTTGTTTGGGATTTTTCCCATCGGGATGAAGTGAGACTGTCCTGCTGTAAAATAACGAGCCCGCAGGTCGCTTGTGTCGCATCGGTTGGAGGCTGCAATTGAAGATCGATTGCGACCATCAGATGGATCCTTCGTTCCCAACCTCTCCTCACATTCATTGTGCGCAGGACATGAAACAAACAACAACGATAACGATACAACTGTTAAAAACAAGGGCCTTAAATTAACCTCAAGTTTTTGTGAAAAAATCATGTGTTGTCAAGGTTGCTAGGCAACAGGAGCTGGTAAGGGCGGCAACAGCTGGTGACACGGTGAAAATCCTCCATTGTTCAGACCGTCCTGTAGACTGTTCTCAGTCTAAAACCACATCATGTACTTCCTGTGATAAGTATGATGTCACTTCCTCCTTGTGATTAAACTCATGTCGTTCTTCTCTCTGAGATCTTTAACATTAATTTCTCTCTGATCAACAGTGACTAACCAACCAACAGTGAAGAGGTCAGAGGTCAGAGGTCAGAGGTGGAGAACTGACTGTGGGATCAACACTGACTATAAAAAGAAGAAATATGATTCTGTATTGTGTCGATCTGTATCAAGAAAAACATGTTAAGACTCCTCAGGCTCACAGAGAATCATGTCCCATGATGCATCTGGGACAATGACCATGTATTTCACCTCATGAAAAGAAGAAGAGGAAAGAGGAAGTTGAGCGTTAGTTCAGATAAATGTTTGCATGATTAATCAAATAATCATCTGTTGATTAGAAAACAGCTGATGTTTGACAACAGACATGAACACAGCTGGTTTCATGGCTGAAAACAGCACAAGTGGTCGGACTGAGAGCTGGACGATCAAGTGTCAGAGAGAGAGAGAGAGAGAGAGACATCACACTGAAGCTCCACTGGTTGTAGATGCTGTCGTGCTCTCACCTGCCTTCATGTTGTTTTCTGTTGCTATGGTTTCGTCCTCACCTGGACAAATGAACAAACCAAGAAGCCGTTTAGAAAACGCCTCATGTTCACCATCTGCAGGTGATAGACGCTCATCAGCTCATCATGATCTTACCTGACTCCTCAGGTGAGGCCTGGATGGGGAAGGTCAGCTGTTGCTCGTTGTTATCATCAGTCACGTTACATGAAAAGATCTTATACCTTGATCCATAAATGAAATGAGAAGTCTGAAAACTCACAGAGGCGCTGCAGCGAGACTGTGATGTCAAGAACTCACGGTGATCTTTACCCACATCTTTACCGTGATACAACCACTTCACTGAGTGTGAACAGTCTCTATACGTCGACACAGAGCAGGTAAACTTCACCACATCACCGTCCTTCTGTTCAGTTACTGGTGAAGACGGAGACATTGAGAGAGAAAGACAAGAGAGAGAAATGAACTTCATCACTGTAACAATCATCATGATTGTAAAGTTTCAGTGTTTTGTTCTAACAGACAGTTTGATGTAAATACTCACTGGTAACAACAGACAGACGAACCAGAGAGCCTGAACCTTGTTGTGTTCCTGATTCAAACTGTCTGCAGGTGTACAGACCAACATCTTCAGCTGAGACGTTCTTCACAACCAGAGAACACTTTTCTTTCAGACTCAGTCTGTCTGATTTAGATCTGGCGTCTTTATGAATCTTCCCAACATCAAACAGTGGTACTGATGAGCTGCTTCCTGAAACACTGAAGATCCAGGTCGTACCGTCACATTCAACCTGATCTTCTCTCAGACTCCCACAGGACAAAGTGACGTCACCTCTGACTCTGACAGTGACGGATGAATCTCGTCCAGCTGCTGCTGAGAAGTGAAATAAGAGAATCATCTGACATCAGACTGAAGCTGTGGCAATGGCTGTGAAGTCTTGCTCCTCTGGTGGATAAAACCTGTACCTGTTATCGGACGTTCACCACCCTGTATAACATCTGTGCTGGACTGGACCACAGAACCACAGCAAACTCCCTCTGCCAACTGCCTCATGCTTCATGCAGGTTTCCTCTGAACTGGAAAACCTGCCTTTAGTCTCTGTGCAGTAACCACCAGACCAGGATCTCACACCAGCTGAGTATCGTCTCTTTTGAACTTCTATGTATCTCGACATCAAATGCTAAACGGATCATGTCAAACACAAGCTGCAGTAAAGTTGGTTGATAATATCAGTAAAGTTAAGCTTTGTTCTGATCCTGTCATTTACATATGAACATGTCTCCTTACCTGTAAACTGAAGCAGCAGCATCATCAATAAAAACATTTTAGTCCGTCTGAATTCAACCGTCGTGCTTCTGTCTCTGGTTCTAACGCTCGCAGCTGTCAGTGTCTAAGATCTTGTAGAGACACATCACCAACTTCCTGTGGTAAGTGTGATGTCACTTCCTCATAATGATCTCTTAGTTAATTTTCTGAGAACTGATGGGGAAGTGTTTTGGTGAGAAC
>NW_019521338.1:8575-8639 GCF_002814215.2 Seriola lalandi dorsalis | reverse complement strand
TGTTAAAACTAAGGGTTCACTCAAATGTACTACTATGTATATATATATATATATATCTTATACA
>NW_019521338.1:4479-5287 GCF_002814215.2 Seriola lalandi dorsalis | reverse complement strand
ACAACCACTTCACTGAGTGTTTACAGTCTCTATACGTCGACACAGAGCAGGTAAACTTCACCTCATCACCGTCCTTCTGTTCAGTTACTGGTGAAGACGGAGACATTGAGAGAGAAAGACAAGAGAGAGAAATGAACTTCATCACTGTAATAATCATCATGATTGTAAAGTTTCAGTGTTTTGTTCTAACAGACAGTTTGATGTAAATACTCACTGTTAACAACAGACAGACGAACCCGAGAGCCTGAACCTTGTTGTGTTCCTGATTCAAACTGTCTGCAGGTGTACAGACCAACATCTTCAGCTGAGACCTTCTTCACAACCAGAGAACACTTCTCTGTCAGACTCAGTCTGTCTGATTTAGATCTGGCGTCTTTATGAATCTTCCCAAGATCAAACAGTGGTACTGATGAGCTGCTTCCTGAACCACTGAAGATCCAGGTCGTACCGTCACATTCAACCTGATCTTCTCTCAGACTCTCACAGGACAAAGTGACGTCACCTCTGACTCTGACAGTGACGGATGAATCTCGTCCAGCTGCTGCTGAGAAGTGAAATAAGAGAATCATCTGACATCAGACTGAAGCTGTTTCCTCCAGTACATCATCCTCTGTCTCTCCCTGACTCTGGATAAAGGCCAAAAACTGCCCTAAGAAATAAGGTTGAAGACCAGAATCAGCTCCTCCTCCACTCAGACTGGTTCCAGGTCACATCCTGTTCATCCAGAGTCAGAAAATATTAAACAAAGGTGTGAAATTTGTCTTAATGGCTGTGAAGTCTTGAGTAATGGCTAGAAAGTGTTTTGTGA
>NW_019521338.1:1612-3643 GCF_002814215.2 Seriola lalandi dorsalis | reverse complement strand
ATAATATCAGTAAAGTTAAGCTTTGTTCTGATCCTGTCATTTCCATATGAACATGTCTCCTTACCTGTAAACTGAAGCAGCAGCATCATCAATAAAAACATTTTAGTCCGTCTGAATTCAACCGTCGTGCTTCTGTCTCTGGTTCTAACGCTCGCAGCTGTCAGTGTCTAAGATCTTGTAGAGACACATCACCAACTTCCTGTGGTAAGTGTGATGTCACTTCCTCATAATGATCTCTTAGTTAATTTTCTGAGAACTGATGGGGAAGTGTTTTGGTGAGAACGAGCGTCCAACAGCAGCAGAGCTGTGGAGGCGTTACCCTCTAATGTTGACCAGATAAACATCAGAAACACAAGAGGTGCACAGGAACAAACACTGGACACTTCATCAGGACAGAGGACAAAGAGTTGCTGGTTGAATTCTGTTCAAACCCCTTCAACCTTTAGCAGGTTTGTGGTCACTGAGACCAGTTGCAACAGGTGGTTAAAACCGTGATGAGCCTGAAGGAAGTTATATTTCTCTCTTTTACAGGACTACAGGTAAGTAACAGGTCAGTCATAGCAACAGGTAATAGGTAATGACTGAAAACCCCTAGTTTACATGTGTTTGTACAGCATGTGATTCCACTTCCTGTGAAAGCCATCACTTCATGTTGATGTGTCTGTGTGGGTTTATTGGCTCAGTGGCGCCCTCTAATGGATAACAGCATATGAAGCTAGCTAGTTAGCCTCTGTGCTAAAATAACCTGCTCTTTTATAGAGTGCTGAGTGAGAGTCACATGTATGACTGACCAGGACATAGTCTGTTCCTCTTCAGGTAATAACCGGCGCCACATGAAGATAAACAAGCTTCCCGCTCCTCGTTCTCCTCACACATCGCGGGGGGGGGGGGGGGGGTCGGCTCCACACGCCGGTTACAGCGTGAACGCGCGTCTCCGCGGGGTCGAGCTGTGTCTCGGGAACGAGGATGCTTGTAGGTTGATGTAAACGCCGTACGGAAAGGTGAGAAGGAAAACTGAATAATTAACGTCATAAAGGTGAGTGTTTGTTTCACACATCAACATATTTTGATTTTGAAATATTTTTGTCTGATTATGAATTATTGTGTTGAATCCAAAGTGATTTTAAGCTCTGAAGCTTTTAACTGAATGACTCGTTTTTCCCTTTAACATCACAATTAACTGTCAAACACAAATTATCCACGAGATCAACGATCGTAGGTTTAACACCGTCTTACTTTTCAGAACATTATCTTCATAGTTTGTTGCTGTTGTCATTTGTATAAATTGATGATTTCAAGCGCTGAATAGTCCTGTAGAAGTCTTATTACTCCTCCATGAAGTCCGCTAGCTAGCTTAGCATTTATGAACGCGCAGCGCCAGATCCAGAACGCCCGTTGCTCGTTCTCATAGCCCAGATGCATGATGGGAGTGACACTTTTGATCCAGAATCCAGTTCTTATAATACATCCATGGCTGTAACCTTAGTATGCTAGCAACCATTAGCATTAGCTTGTAAATAGCAATGTGAATCCATATAAACATTAGCTCCAGCCTGCTTGACACTGGCATTCACACGAACTTACGTTGCTTTAAACTTCCCCTCAACTTCGCCAAACTTCACGCAGTTTATTCCCAACATGATTCTGTAACACACACAGCTCTGCTCCTTCGTTACACTGACTTTAGCTCACACTGAATAGCACCGGACTGTTAGCTTTGCCATCAGCGCCCGCCATTTTTTTTAACCAGTGGAACCGAGGGAAAACTCACTTCCGGCTCAAGTTCAACGTGTTACTGTTAAAACTAAGGGTTCACTCAAATGTACTACTATGTATATATATATATATATATATATATTTACCTGGGTTCTGTTTATAGTCACGTTACCTGTGGAAATATGAAGTTACAGGCTTCATTCAGAAGCCTCAGTTCTTCACCTACACTCATCACATACTGACTTCTTCTTCTGCTCTACCTGTGTCAGCTGCTGGTGTCAGCTACTGGTCTGCAGCGCCCTCTGCTGACGTCAC
>NW_019521338.1:0-1378 GCF_002814215.2 Seriola lalandi dorsalis | reverse complement strand
TTTGCACAGGTACATGAAACATGACCAGTTAATCTTCATATCAAAAACTGAAATGTGATGTGGCCACAGAGGAGGAAAGGTTGAACAGCTGAAGCAGGAAAAGCTTTTTCTGTTATTTCAAATCAGCTGTGACGGACTCATTTCTAAGGTAAAGTTCATGTTGATCAGTGGAGTCTGACGGAGGCAGGAGGGTCAGTCAAACATCAGAGGATCTGACGTTCTCATAAGTCTCTCTACCATCATCTTCATCACCAGGTACCTGTGAAACACAACACAACACAATCAGAGCCGAACTCTGAGACGGCGACGACTTTCCAGTCCCACTTCTGTGATCTTCAGGTGTCCACTGTCCCGGGTTTATAAGGTCATCAGAGAGAACCTGACAGTATGAATCACCTGTTACATCACAGTACATTTATTCTGCAGGTGATTTTGACCAAAGCAACGTAGAAGAATCATATTCAGACTCAACACCAGCACAATGTCACAGAGGTCATCAGTAACTGGGGGTGAAATCCTCCCAAATCACAACTGCTGCAGACGGACGTTGGGCCAGAATGATGAAGAGTCTTGACTGAGACGAAGAGCGCAACGTCCCGAAGACCCAGAAGCTCCAGAATCCAGCATGAGTTACTGTCTGATCTGACCTTTACCTGACAGTTTGCTTCAGAACCAGTTCACTCTGTGACTATCGGGACTCACCTGAGCTCTGGGCCTCACGCAGGAACGTTTTCAGACTTTTATCTTAAACTTCTCTTGATTTTCTTGGTCATTTTGCTCGTATGAGAGTTTTAACTTTCTTAACTGGACGACTTTGTCATGAACCTCCTCATCCTGAAGAGGTGCTCAGTCTTCAGATTTCATCATTAGTATAATCAGTGTCCCTAAGTTTTTATGCCTCCATGTTGGTGACGGTCAGAGCCGGACGCCATCTTGTTTTCAGGTTGTCCGTCCGTCTCATTCTCATGGACACGATATCTCGGTAACGCCTTGATGGAACTTCTTCAAATTTGGCACAAACATCCATTTGGACTCAAGGATGAACTGATTAAATTTTTGGTGGTCAAAGGTCAAAGGTTAAGGTCACAGTGACCTCAAAAACATGTTCTTTGTCTTATGAGCGCAATATCTCCGTAACACCTGGAGAGAATTTCTTCAAATTTGGTTAAAACGTTCACCTGGACTCAAAGACTGGTTTGAATTTGGTGGTCAAAGGTCAAAGGTCAGTGTGACCTCACAAAACACGTTTTAGCCATTACTCAAGACTTCACAGCAATTATGACAAACTTTCACACCATTGGTTCATATTTTCTCTGACTCTGGATAAACAGGAAGTGACCTGGAACTAGTCTGCGTGGCGGAGGGATACGACCACGAG
>NW_019521337.1:6607-7933 GCF_002814215.2 Seriola lalandi dorsalis | reverse complement strand
GGGGTTGTGTTTTATTTTGAAAACTCTGGGGTTGTGTGAAATTCATCGAATTGCTTTGAGTTTAATTCAACTTAAGTGTTTTTTTCTGCCGGTTTTGTGGACGGCTCTAAACACTACAATACCCATGAGCCTCAGCTGCTGTTTCTATGGAGATGTAACCAATCAGAGACTCAGAATCTGAAGTGAAATGATTTTAAACTGCTGAAAGTTTCATCATGTTTGTATGAAGTGCGATATTTAGCTTTCACTATAGAACGTGATACTCTAGTGAAATGCACCTTGGGAGTTGTAGTCCTCTCCTTCTTGTTCATTTTGACTCTTTGACTTTCCGACAGACTGCGTCACTTTGAACACTTTGTGGTTTTTTTCTTCTAGGCTTCATGTTGCCGGACCTCCCAGAGCAGTTCGGACCCCCGGACACCGCCCCCCCCCTCCTCAGCAGACTGATGGAGGCCGTAGAGACCAAAGGTACGGCACTCACACCTGTAAACATGAACATGAACCTGTGCGGAGCAGCAGGGAAGGTGAATCTGACGACTGATCCACCTAGACAAACACTCCTCTTCTGATTGGTTGAACACCAACACAGATAGAAGCTGGTACGCGGAGGTTCGCAGCGAGTCGAGGTGACGTGAAAACGCCACGTTGGAAGGATGAACGTGGCTCATGTGTTGTGTTGTTGGTCTCTGGTCTGTGTCGCTGCAGGTCTGGACAGTCCCGGCGTGTATCGCAGTGTGAATGGAGGAGGTGTGGACACCCGGCAGCTGGCCGACACCGGTGAGGACTCACTTCCTACTGTCAGTAAACCTCAGATCAGGAGATCGACCGTAGACCAGCAGGGTTCAGGAGTTGTCGTAGGTTCAGTTTTAAATCCAACGGATGAGAAAAAGTTCTTCAGGTGCTCAGAAAAATAGTTATTTGAGCGGCTGCATTTCGACTGGTAAACTCTGAGGAAGACGTGACGCAGCCGTACGCCTCAGAAGAGCTGCATGTTTTTTATCATGACAACAGTAAACCTCATTCACACAGAGAAATACTGGTGAGAGACAGGAGACTTCAAATTAAAGGTCCCATATTTGACACGTCTTCACTTTTATTTTGAAGTGTTGATCCATCAGAAGATATAAAAACCATCTCAGTGTAGTTTCACATCTCCTCTCTCAGGCTTCTCTCTGCAGCTCTAGTAACAACAGGTCAGTCAGCCAATCAGAAGAGAGGAGGCTCTGAGCCTCTCTCTTCTGATTGGCTGACTGTTTTCTGAGTGATCCAATAAAAATAAAGCAGATTTCAGGTAAAAACACTCAGAGAAACCAAATCCTGCAAGGT
>NW_019521337.1:0-1171 GCF_002814215.2 Seriola lalandi dorsalis | reverse complement strand
TGCTCTTATTATTGGCCAATGTATCGGTGCCTCCACAGATTTTATTAGAACGATTAAATGTGGAGAATTGAAAACAGTTTTCAGGTTCGCATTAAGCAGCCGATGCTAATGCTAATTTACTTCCTCTCTCTGTCTGATTGTGTCTTTTCAGCTTTACCTCCTAAACCAGTGAAGTCGTCGACTCCTGCAGCTTCCAGTAGTTTTAACAACAGTATGGCTCTGCAGGACGCCGAGTGGTACTGGGGAGACATTTCCAGGTAACACACACACACAGAAATATCAGATATACATATGTATATATATATATCCAGACTAAAAGCTAAACCTGAACAATTAAAGGAAGAAACTAAAAAATCAATCCTACAAAAAATGAATGATGAGTTTATAATCCAGGTTTCCATCCTGTAGACGTGAGAACAGACATGTATTTATTTTATTTAACATTTATTTTTTATAGAACTCGTGCCCTGATTTAATGTAACACCTGTCCACAGATGTCCATGTGAAATACACACAAAGTACCGATCAGCATTATCGATAAAAGTAGCTCTACTGTTAAAATCTTAATGTTGTCCATATTTACAGAGAGGAGGTGAACGAGAAGCTGAGAGACACAGCTGACGGTACATTTCTGGTCCGAGACGCCTCCACCAAGATGCACGGAGATTACACTCTGACTCTGAGGTGAACCGTCCGACGCTGTCGCCTCGCTCACGCCCACGCGGCCAAACATTAACATTGATCTGACTCATGACCGTTTATTAACCTGTTACAGATGGTTGTAACTCATTAGTCAGATTAATGAGCAGTAATAATGAACCTGCAGGAAAACTGTTATAACTTGTTTATAATTGTTTATGATTTATAAAGTGTTTACAACAGAAATAATCACCTGATTATTAACCATTTATAAATCCTTTAAAGGGGTCGTCTGATTGTAATGAAATATTTTACTAGAGTGATCATTTAATTATTAATGAAGAATCAGACGTCTGCAGGGTTTGGAGGAAAAAAACATCAGTATTAATGTTTTAATATTTCTGAATTCTTCTCGGCTAACTTCCCCGTCACATCGGTCAGACCTCAGTTTGTCTGGATCAACGTTAGAATATATGATATATAATATTCGGTTTGTTGTGACGTCCTGCAGGAAAGGAGGCAACAACAAACT
>NW_019521336.1:0-3018 GCF_002814215.2 Seriola lalandi dorsalis | reverse complement strand
GGAGAATACAACAACAATTATCACAACTATGTCAACAGCCATTACGCTATTATGTTATTTGATCAGGTTTGATGATATGCAAATGTGTGCAGAAAGGCATGCTAAAATCTACTCAGATCATCTACTGCATATGGGGTAGCTATAGTGTAAGTATGATGTTTCTACTATCTATCATCTATAGTCGAAGACGCCAGCATGACGACATCGTGCCATGGTGGCGGGATATAAACACGAATGAGTAATGAGGACGTGCGTACATTCTTCGAGGTGGTTTCTTTCCTTCGACCTTGGGGCGGGTCGCTCTCCTCTGGTGGCGGACTCCTCTCCTCTGGTGGCTGTGGAGAGCGCCGCTGTTGTCTGTGAGGAGAAGACTGTGACACAGGCTGTTACTGAGAGGCAGGGAGGGTTCAGCAGGGGAACGAAGGCAGGTCTGAGAGCAGTAGAGCTGCGGAGGTGACGGCTGTTCATCTGACCAGCAGGGTGAACACTGGCTCTTCGAGGCTTTTGGTGTAGTGCTGATGGTATTTGTTCTCCTACCTGGGAGGAATAAAGAAAAAGGTAAATGAACAGAAAATAACAAGTGCATCATTCATGTGTTTCTAGTTCTTCTCACTCCCTACTCTTACATAATCCGCTGAAATATAAAAATAAATAGTGATCTGTTTGCTTTCCTGTGGAGTGATTACACACTAAAACCACGTCAGGCTGTAGAGCTACAGCAGATCTTACACTCACCTTCTCCCTGCCACTGAGCATCATTTTGCTGGGAGCTTATTGCAGGGCACCTCCCCTCCTGTGTCAGCTTGATCGTGTTTTCATGCTGACCTGGTGATGTGGACTTGGTGCAGCTTAAGACAGTGACTGAATTGCATACAATATCCTGGGAATGCAGAAAGAAAGAAACGTAGTTCAATGCTATGGGTATATGCTCATGTCTCTCTGTTACACATGAAACATCACTGTCCAAAGGTGACAAAATCAGGCCATCATCACCTCTGAAGCTCAGACAGACATATTGAGTGCTACTGATCTCTCATCTAACTCCTGGCTAGAAATATAATAAGTCAGGCTATTCCTTTAAAATGATGAAGGTAAAAGTCATATATTACATATACATTATGTACACTACACCCACTCCAACCCACCTGTAGACCAAGAAATACCTTAACACACAGAGAAATAGAAACGTATTCTGAATTTTGTGGAGAGAGATGAGTGACAAATTAAAGAAAAAACATGAATAAATGAGTGGAGAAACTCCAGATGCTTCCACACAGGTGCACTGCACGGTACAAATAAGCAGTTAACATCCAATCATGGTCTGTGGTATGTGTAATAAAACTGAGCAAACCCAGCGGATTCAGATTTTGTGTCAAGATGGCAAGAGGACATTATCTAAGTGACTTTGAAAGAGGGTTCATTGTTGGATGGCGGGAGCTTCAGTCACAAACTGGCTGGTGTTTCAATAGGAACAGTGACTGAAGTGACATCTGCGTTTAGATCTACAGGAAAGACGTCAGTAAATAAGGTCAGAGATTGTGGTCAACAGGGTTCATATGATGACCGTGATGCTCGTGCATTAGTGTGATTTGTAAAAAAACAAAAGGGGCGACTCTTCCTCAAGTGACTGAGAATGTCAATACTGGACGTGATCAGACAGACGGGTGAACAGGCCGTCGACAGTTACATGGAGAGGAATATGATATTGTAGGGTTGCCCAGCCATGTTTTAATGGCTACCTCCAGCATCATGCCACAAAGCAAAAGTCGTCTCAAATTGTTTTTTATTAACATGACAATGTGTTCAGTGAACTTCAGTGGCCTCCCCAGTTACCAGATCTGGTAGGGTAGAGGATGTGCTAGAACAGGAGACTGTTAGCATGAATGTGCAGCTGACAAATCTGCTTTGTAATGCTTAAAACCATAAAAGACGTAGCATTGCCTCCAAGCTGGGACGAGCGACCATTGATTCGGCATTTTCTGTTTCTATATAAATAAAGCGCACCTGTTGAAAATTAGCTTCCAGGCATTTCTGTTTCTGTAGGAGAAATCAACCTGCGACAGTATTATCATGATGTCATATGCTTCCTATTCCCACTTAACTTTAATATTATGTGTGGGGGTTTTTTTTCATGACATAATAACAGCAAACAGCAAAGTAACACAAAAAAATAAATATACTGCAGTAATGTATAAGTGCCTTGTAGCTGTACTTAAATACAGTATTGAATGTATTTTCCACCGGTGGTGTGGGAGGGGCCCTGAGGAGGGGACCATGCTGGCTCCACACCCACATCAACTCTCCAGTCAGACCCTTTAAATCCAGAGTCAAGACACAGACACACAGGCCTGTTGTCTCTTTACCTACTGGACAAACTAAACACACTAAAATACCTGCTTATTAACAATAACCGCCCCTAAAAGACAATTGTATGTCTTTGTTTGCTTTGTCCAATTTCAGAAAACACTGTTATAATTATGTCCTCAGCAGAGGGGCACATGTAACGTTCATTACTAGCTAATGTTAGCAAAGCACTCCTCAACAAAAAGGCTCATTTATAGCGACTGTAAATACACTTTACGTACAGTAAAACGTATAATAATTGTAATATTAATTTCTGTAACGTAGCTTTTCAGAAAAACACGTTAGTCTCATTCTAAAATAAAGTAACGATCGACTTTAGCTAGCTTTCGTTTGAGCTACTTCACCTATGTTTGGTGGTGGTGATGCCCTAACATGCAAACTTACCCCGTTCATGACTTGTTTTCGTGGCTCCTCACTCGGCTCGGGCTTCTCGTTTTTTAGGGAAAATAATAAATGAAGTTGTCCGCCGGTTCGGAGATTAACCTCGCCCCGCTCCTACGGTAGTGCCCTCCCTACACGGTGGCCCCGTCCGCGGCGACTGTGTGCCCGTGTGTTGTGTTTAAACTGCCAGCAGCTTCGCCGATGCAGCCTCCGCAGCTCCGCAGCTCCACTCCGCCATTTTTCTCCATGTAAATGAAGGAGAAGAGAGACGGG
>NW_019521335.1:13203-13885 GCF_002814215.2 Seriola lalandi dorsalis | reverse complement strand
TTTAAATGTAGACAGTCCAAAGGAACATTTTTACACTGTGTGTGGGAATGTGACAAGATAAGAAGGTTCTGGGAAGAGCTGAATTATATGATGGAAGAGATTTTATCTGTACAATTAATATTGTTCTTTTCAGGTTGTTTCCCCAAAGAACATCATTTAGGAAGAAAGAGCAGATCGTTATAGATCTATGTTTGTCACAAGCAAAACAGATGATAGCTCTGTCTTGGAAAAGTGTCCATAGACCAAGTGTTGGTAAATGGTTCAAGGAATTGTCTGTATGTATTTTTTTTGTTTGTTTTTTATTTTTCTTATTATTATTTCTCTCTTCTCCTTTAATTTATCTGTATTTCTCCTGAGCTTATCTACTGTCTGACTTATGTACTGGTTGTTTGAAAAAGTAATGAGTGTTTCAAAAAAACAAGTGGAATTGGTTTAATTCATCTTTAATTAACCGACTTCAAATCATCCTTTATGGTAAATAATGTGTTTTATATTTACTTCCTGTTCTTACAGCCTGATCTCTGACTGATGTTTAGTTCACCTGTTTTTATAGCAGAATAATAATTCACTGTAAATTCAAATGTAACTTTATTTTATCACAATAAAAAGACAGTGAAGGAGGCAGTAGAGTCTCAGGTCTTCCTTTCTGGTTGGATGGAGCCAGAACAACCTCCACCAATCA
>NW_019521335.1:8706-9324 GCF_002814215.2 Seriola lalandi dorsalis | reverse complement strand
ACCCTGTGGCGGGTAGGTTACCAGTTCTTTACCTATTTCAACCATAACTTACTCTTAGCTAACTATTTCAACCGTAAGTTAATTTGACTGTTTCGACCATTAGCTGAGGGACTTTTTTCATACAATAAAGTTCATTGATTTAAATGAATGGCTTAATAACAACAACATAATGTCCAGGCAGTGTTTTTCTGTGGCAGTAAAACATTGGCAGGGCATTGGGGGGCTCCCAGGGCTTTTGTCCTGTCCATATACTGTTTTGTCTGCTGTTTCAAAAATTTATTTTTCAGACTACTCATATAAGGTCAGTAGGTCTGTTTCTATCCTGTTAAGTCCTTAAAAGCTTAGAAGTCCATAGATATTGGCAAGCTATTTTATGTAATGGTATTTTATTAACAACAACTTGTATGTTTTTCTACAGTCATGTCTTGTGCTGAATGATATGCAATAAATCATATTATCATTATTTTAACAGATATTGTGATATGAGTCATGATTTCAGTTAGAGTCGTCATTGTTTCATTTTTACTGCAAAAAATATAAAAATAATGATGATGTGATTTTTGTTGGTTCTGTACCTAACAAGCCTTTACATCTGGAGAATATGATTTGTAGGCCGGG
>NW_019521335.1:5128-8278 GCF_002814215.2 Seriola lalandi dorsalis | reverse complement strand
ACGAACACAATGCTCCACAGGTGCATGTTTTTCTCTTGAGGACACTGGAGACTTGTCTAGTGGATCTTCATGTCTGTGCTTGACTGTGGAAATATCCTGTTCTGTCATCCAATCAGGACTTTGTACCTGCAGATGAATTTAAGTGGATTCGTTCTGACTCCTCTTCCCTCCACAGCCCAGCAGAAAAATTAATGGATCATTTTGGAGAAACGCTGGTCCTGAATCTGAACTGAGCGTCTGGACACTCTGAATGTTTCCTCCCTCTCAGTCCTGCTCCCTCTCTCTCTACCTGGAGATCAGGTAAATCAGCTGACATCATATGAGTGTGTATGTATTTGTGTAGACAGTGTGCACTCACACACATATGTTCAGGTGACTACAGAAGTGTCACTGAGGTTTGCAGTTTGTTTGTTCAGGGCTGCTGTGGCAGAACAGAGCTCTTCTCCTCTGTGTCTGTCCAGGTGGATTTAAGTGGAGTGTGGGTCAGGGATGTGATTACATTTTCATCATCTCTTCAGCCACTGCGGGTCAAAGCCACTCACTCTATGCTTTTCAGAACTAATGATGTCTGCACTGTTTCACCTGTCCTCGCGATTCACCTCCTTGCGAGCTCTCTTTCTAAATTAATTTGTGATTTCAGACATTTCTGCAAAAAAAACATACAGGATGGGATGTACCGTTAATTTAGGATAACTTCAAGAAGCTGGGTGTGCTTGGACGTAAAAGAGATAATATTCTTCTGTAGGGTTGCAACTGTTTTGGTTTTACTTGACATTACATTATTCACAGTACTTTGAGGACTTTGAGAATGAAAATACGGGATAAATTTCGTCCCGTACTGATTCAAATCCACCCAGTACCAAGAAAACAAGTACTAGATATTTGTCAGGAGGCGTTACGAAATTTGACGGAGGCCGCCACCTCGCAATTCTCTGTGCAGGAAAAACCCTGCATCTCTCTCTGTGACCCTGTGCCAGAGCATCACCAATTTGAGCATCACCTGGGGGCTCTTAACTTTATTGTGTATAACTGGAAAAACTATATCGCCTTTTGTTTTGAAATCACTTTTGTTTGTTTTTTTCCAAAGTCCATGACAAAATCGTGTTCAATAATTGTGATCACAATATTGATCAAAATAATTGTGATTAGGATTTTTGCCAAAATAGAGCAGCACTACAACATAAGGTGTGGTACTTCCTGTTCAGTGCGTTAGAATCAACAGTTTGACTTGACTTTGTAATGAGCTGAATAATACACATGTAAACTGACCAGGGTTATTATACTGTATACGCTGTTAGAGTGTGTGTGTGTTATCTCAAAGTCAGTGTTACAAGTTTCTCTCTCAGACTGACTGAAGTCCTGAAGATGAGTGTTTGTGTGGAGGAAGAGGAGGACAGAGCAGAGTCTCCAGGATCCATCTGTCTGTGTATGAGGAGTGACCGGTCCAAACATGACCCTCCAGCCTTCAGTACTGAACCTGGACCCTCAAAATCACAGTAAGAGACCTGCTACAGACCTGTGAACCTCCAAACTGTCTCTGTAACAGTGTTCAGTGTGTTGAGCTGCTGCAGTCGACGTCACTGAAACAGAAAGTAACTCTTTCCTGGTTCTTCTGTCTTATCAGTGTGATGATACTGGCTTCTGAGGCGCTTGTTTCTTGTGAAATGATCTGATCAAAGATCATATTTTTGCTGCAGCTGATGAACATGACTGATTTACAGAGGTCAGTAATTAAAGGGCCGTGGTGGAGGAGAGAAGCAGCTACAGAAGGAGGGAGCAGCGTGTTGGTGAACCTTGATGAGCTGGATCTAACAGAGTTCAGAGACTCTGCAGGATGAAGACTTTTACAGGCTGAATGATGAGCTTCACTGTGCACAGTTAGTCTGTTTGGTAGAAACTACAGGGAGCAGCTATTTCAGGAAGTGACTGAGTTTTTTAAACATGAGCCTCCTCTCACCTTTGTATCACTCTGCTTCTATAGAGCTGATGTGAGACAGGTCATCAACAGCTGGAGACCGACACATTTAATGACTGACTGACACAACAGTGTTTATGGATGATGGTGTGTTGCTTCCATCCTTCAGTGCAGTGTGTGGTGCTGGACGTGACGTGACGTCAGTGTAGACTTCCCACAATGCAGGGCTGTCACTGACCACTATTTTTCTATAGATTAGTCCATTGACTATTTTTCCAATTAGTCAATCAATCTTAACGATTAATGTTCCTCCAGAAAATCTAAATGACTCACTAGCACAGTCAGTCTACGTAGAAAGAGCCAGATTCAGGGCTAAACATTTGCTCAAACACTTATTTAATGTTAATTCTAAGGCAGAACACGATTTGAAAATAAATATATGGCGGTTAATATTGACTTTTTTACTTTTTAATACATTTGTAGACATGTCTCAAATTCTGTTTTGACTTTGTCTTTATGGAGAATTGAGGGAAGACCGATGAGGGAAAATGGATTTAAATTATTGTGGCATAAAACTAAAACACTAGTGAAGACGTCTGAAGACTATCTGAACTCTAATGGGAGAATAAACCACAGACTGACTCATGTGATTTCCTGTAACTGCAGAGAGGAGGAGCAGATGAAAGTGTTCAAAGTTCAGGTGTACAGGTGTTCAGATTTCAGACGCTTTTTTAACTGTCGGAGCAGAAGGAAGGAAACTGAAGACTGAGGCAGGTGAGTGTTTAAACATTATTATTATTTTACTGTCAAAGTCTCAGAGTCAGTTTGTCGCTGTGGACTGTGGAGGGAAGAAGAGTCACAGTGAACTTCTGTCCACACAAAGACACTGAGAGGAGGGAACAACATGAGGTGTGGTACTTCCAGTTCACTGCGTCACAATCAACAGTTTGACTCGACACTGTAATGAGCTGAATAATACACATGGAAACTGACCAGGTTTATTATACTGTATACTATGTTAGAGAGAGAGTGTGTGTGAGTGTGTCTCTCATCTCACAGTCAGTGTTACTGGTTTCCCTCTCAGACTGACTGAAGTCCTGAAGATGAGTGTTTGTGTGGAGGAAGAGGAGGACAGAGCAGAGTCTCCAGGATCCATCTGTCCGTCTATGAAGATAGACCGGTCCAAACATGACCCTCCAGCCTTCAGTACTGAACCTGGACCCTCAGACTCACAG
>NW_019521335.1:0-820 GCF_002814215.2 Seriola lalandi dorsalis | reverse complement strand
TCCTGACAGAAGCATCAACATCTTCCACTGTCTGACGGAGATGAAGGATCACTCAGTTCATCAGGAGATCCAAGAGTTCCTGAAGTCAGAGAACAGATCAGAGAAGAAACTCTCTGAGATCCACTGCTCAGCTCTGGGCTACATGCTGCAGATGTCAGAGGAGGTTCTGGAGGAGTTGGACCTGAAGAAGTACAACACAACATGGGAGGGACGACGGAGACTGATCCCAGCTGTGAGGAACTGCAGAAAAGCTCGGTGAGTCCAGACATGATCATTATAATTATTGATCAGTCGATTAGATTAGTGGCTGAATCAAGTTCAGATAATCACAGTTTTCATTTCTTCTCATGAAGTTGTGTTTTTTTCTGGAGGTGATGTAAAAGCTGTGAGCTCCAACATGTAGATTCTTCAGTTGGTTGTGATTGTTGCTGTTAAATGAATTAAAAAAGTTATTTTGTTTATTTGTATTAATTATTAGATGCTTCATTTATTTGTTCTCTGTTATTTTGACTTACACCTCAGTTTGTTTCCAGGTGTTTCCGGGTGTTGGTTAGTACGATTGCACATGAACCTTTAGTGGGATTCAGTCTTCTTATACACACCAAAGCTCAACGTCATGTTTCCTGATGACAGTCTGTGAAAACCAAGCAGCAAACACAGATTAGATTGAATTGTTCACTGAGCTGAACTCAGAAGAAATGTTCTGGAGTCAGTTTAAAAACAGTGGACAGTAAAAATGTTCTTCTGAACAACATGTCTTCATTCTGACTCTGGATCAAATCACATGATGAAGAATAAACGTGACGTCATTTTCCCTCCT
>NW_019521334.1:25922-26603 GCF_002814215.2 Seriola lalandi dorsalis | reverse complement strand
GGTGCTGACGTTCGTTTAGCTCGATTTTGTTATTTTGTTGAACGTTTTTAGCTGTTAACAGAGGTGGAATGTGTGTGTGTGTGTGTGTGTGTCTGTGTGTGTGTGTCTGTGTGTGTGTCTGTGTGTGTGTGTGTGTGTGTGTCTGTGGAGGGCACACACACACATGTGTGTGTGTGTGTGTGTGTGTCTGTGTGTCTGTGTGTGTGTGTCTGTGTGTGTGTGTCTGTGTGTGTGTGAGGAAGTGGTTCTGTTTATCTATGACACATAAGACTTGAGATACGAGGCATCGTTTATCAGACGAGCGATCAAACATTAATGACTAATTTATACTAATGAACTAACTAAGTGGTCGGAGTCGTTCCCACCTGAATGAAAGACATGAAATGTTAAAACTTGAAATCTGATGTTGATTTTCTGTGTGTGGACACAGACACAAAGTCTGACTGACCTGCAGAAAATCTGATTATTTAGTACATTAATAATTTAAGACAGACGTGTGATTGAGCTCTACATGTTGAATTACATCTGTACGTCGACTCATTTACAGATGTTCTGTCTCAGTTGTAACAGCACAGATGTTCGGGACCACATCAGTCTGACTCTGCTTCCTGCGAGTTTCTGTTTCTGCAGCATCACAAAAATACACATATTTATCCAAACCCCGGCACGTTTGTCAGCTGG
>NW_019521334.1:19247-22744 GCF_002814215.2 Seriola lalandi dorsalis | reverse complement strand
CACGCACACACACACACACACACACACACACACACACACACACATATACACACACACACACACACACACATACATACACACACGCACAGTCCTTCTCTGCAGGCGGTTGCAGCCGACCTGTCAAAGTGTGTGTTCGTGCTGCAAAATACTAATGGCCACTGATGTAGCCCTGAGATACTGTCAGGCCACACACACACACACACACACACACACACACACACACACACACACACACACACACACACACACACACAAAATACCTACCTCGAGCCTTCAACACCTCTCTCTCTCTCTCTGTTCTTTACTTGTTCTATTCTTTTCCCTTCACCTATGGCTCTGAGCCAATCAGAAGAGAGGAGGCTCTGATCCATAAAAATCAGATTTCAGGTAAAAACACTCAGAGAAACCAAATCCTGCAAGGTTTGGATGGTGGGTCCAGGTGGGCGGGGCTTGGTGACTGCTTTGTTGTGACATCACAAAGTTCCAGAAGTCCTGACGGCTGGTTTTAAGGCTCAGTTTCTGAATACAGGCTGTGTGCATTTCTCTGTGGACGGAGGCTTTGATCCTTTCACAGTATTAATATAGAAGCTAGAGCTGATCTATAATCACACTACACATGGACACAGACCTTCACACTGGAGGAACTCCACATGTGCAGAGGAACGGTGCTTTAAATATGTTCTTAGCGCTTTATCAAAAGGTGATGGAGAAACATATGTGATGTTGTTCAGAACATACATGTAACATGTGAAGCAGAAGATCATGTTGTTGTTGCTCTGGATGTGAATCAGTGTGAGTTGGACGTGAAGCAGCAGCTCAGCCTGAGATATTTCTGTAAGCTCCTCACCTCCGGCCTCGCTCTCCGTCTCGTCCCACTATCTCTGTCTCGCTGCTATTCAGGTGTTCACAGAGAAGATGGCCTAGTTTTGGCTGGTTGGGCAACACACATTTACATATTTACACACACACACACACACACACACACACACACACACACACACACACACACAGGGAGCGAGGGATTTCTCTCCTGATGGTGAACAGAGAGAAAAGCAAAGAGAAGAGGAAGCGGCCGGGGACAGTTGATAATACCTCATTTCTTCTGTTACTGGAAAATTCCATTAGGAAAATTTCCGAGTCAATGACTCCGATGAATGAAAGGTTCAAATGAATAGTTTCAGTAGATTCCAGTGTTTTAATTGGAGCAGGTTTAATCCCCAGCAGGACTGGAGGCGTGGACGTGTCTTCAGCGGAGACACTGACCAGGTCGAGGCCTGATATTCACTCATTTCTGCTGCTAAAGATTCGACTTTATTTAATTTATGCTTCTATAAAATCAACAATAGAGTCTGTCACAGAGCAGCGTGGAGCTACAGCAGGTCCAAGGAGAAACATTCAAGTCCATCAGTCTTTGATTCACACAGTAAACTGGATTAAACTACACTGTGTAACGTTTAAATCCGTCCCCTCAGAGGTTCTACTACCACGCTGTTACTTTTAACTGACCATTAGCTTATGTTAGCTACATTTAGCTAGTGTTACCCGACGTCAGATATCACATGAAAACGATCTCCGTCCATCGCAGCACACCTGAAAACACACATCACATGACCACTCACGTTCACTGAGCATGTGCGAGCCGGTGTAAACAGGAAGTAGAGTGTCTCCTCAGCAGCTGGATGATTCTAGTTACAGAAAATTCTCCAAACAAGGAAAAGCAAAGGTGAAAACTGAGACCAGAGACGTTTTTCTCTGGGCTGACGATGAGGTGGAGCTGGTACTGAGAGTAACAGGTTGTCACGGTGACGGGAAACACAGACTGGGACGCTGAAAACCTCCGACATTGACGACCCTGAAAACATCAGGTAGATTTCACCATGTTTCACCAGGACTGTCTCACCACTGCTTCACATGAGGACAAAGGAACACGGACAGTTTATGAAATATGACCAGGACATGTTAGCCTAGCTTAGCACAAAGACTCGTCATGTGATGGGAGCAAGACCATCAGGGAAGGATCCATCGGGACTGACTAAGGAGGTGAAGGGGGGTGTCGTCGTTTCCAAAAGTCTCCTGATTAAAACACAACCCTGGAGTTTTCAAAATAAAACACAACCCTGGAGTTTTCAAAATAAAACACAACCCTGGAGTTTTCAAAATAAAACACAACCCTGGAGTTTTCTAAATAAAACACAACCCTGGAGTTTTCAAAATAAAACACAACCCTGGAGTTTTCTAAATAAAACACAACCCTGGAGTTTTCAAAATAATACACAACGGGTCCAGCAGCGTTTCCTGAAGTCTCGAGGACCAGAATCAGAATCAGATTTTGCTTTGGTATTTTGGTGCAGATCAATAAACAGAGTTAGAAGAAACAATAAAGAGAAAGATGAAGCGAACGCACGTCCTGCAGGTCAGATAGATCAAATACAAATAAAACACTTTACAATAAAATATTTACCATAAAAATGTGAAAGATGTGATGAAAGTGATAAAAACAGCGCGGACACCAGGAGTGAACACAACCAAAGAGATGCGTTCGATAACTAACGTATTAGAGAGGATGTGGCCTCAGATATTCCCGTGTAACTGGCTGATTAAACAGGAATATTATTAATATCTGAATATTACACAGATACGATTCTCAGCAGAACTTCAAATCAACAGCTGACTCCTGTCGTCGTGTCTCACCAACAACAACATGCAGCATGTTCCTAAACACGACTGATGATCAACCACCATCACCTCTCCCCGAACAGGAAACTACCAACCCACAGTTACAACCCAAAACCAGCTGCTGTTTAACAGGCTCTTAAAATATTCTGCTAATGAACGAGCGGCGCTGGAACTAGAGGCTCCTCGGGGAGGAAATATTCTCTACATATGTAATTATATACAGTGTGAAGTAAGACTCAGGATGTGTTGAGCATAAATAACAAATGAGATGTATGGAAAACGAGCAGAGAGGAAAAACAGACATGTTACTGCAGATTCCAGAGAACGTGCTGTAACATTGTGGAATATTATAAATGTTCTTTTATTTATCATTTCTCTTTATGTCTATATTCAGAATTCGCTTTTCAAAGTTAGACTCTTTTGTTTTGAAAGAACGCCCATAGAACAACTAAATTTAGGGGAGGAGGGGGCGACGCTGTCACACTTCCTGCAGATCCTGGCAGAGCACAGCATCTTCCAAACACCCACCAGCAGACGCTGAGGAGGAGCCGCCGCCCCAGAGCCGGATCAGGATCTGGATCTGGATCTGGATCTGGACTCTAACCTGAGAAACCAGACTGGAGAGGCGCCACGTGACGGGCTGAGTGACGGGCTGAGAGACGGGCTGTGAGTGGTGGAGCCGGGTGAAGGGGGAGAGGATGTCAGGATGAACAGAGGCAGAGATGCTCAGACACCACAGAAGAAGAGTTGCTTTTTTTTTCTTTTTTTTTTTTAAAGAGAAAAAAAATGATTATTTTAACAACTGCCGGTTCCTTGTTAGC